>NW_004949122.1:2401622-2440587 GCF_000317375.1 Microtus ochrogaster | reverse complement strand
GAGAGAGAGAGAGAGAGAGAGAGAGAGATTTTTCCATATGGCATTTTCAAGCATCCTTAGTGTTAGTTATCTTTCTCCCCCAACCTGACCTCTGCCCTACCTTCCCATCCTTCTGCCCACATAAACTTCCATCCCTTTCCCCATTGATACCATAAATGTTCAACTATCCCCAACTCTAAAGATCTTTTAAAGATCTTTTTGAGCGTTCAGAGTTTGTACACTTTCAGCAATGCGACAGATGCTGACAAAGATGGGATTTTTCTGGAAGAAAAGGATGACCACTTAGTCAGCTGATTAATGTGATCCAAGGAAAGCAAACATACTGACAAAAATGTATGTTCTAACTAGGCAATAAACCGGCTTCCATCTTGCTGTCCATTAGTGAGAAAGTGCTGGGAGGACGGTTACAGGTCACATGCTAGGAAATGGGTTCAAAGACAGCTGCTTCTACAATAACATCTTAGGCTGTTATGACTCCTTAGCTGTGGGGATTTCATTACCGATATCATGGTTAGCTTCAAGCTCACCCCATGGTGGTATAAAATAAAGAGATTTTCCTGGAAGCTTAAGTCTAAGGGAACTTTCTTACCAAATAACTTTCACTAAAACCTGCATCTCCACTTAGCATGGAAGTTTGTGATCAAAATGTATAGAAATCAAAAGATTGACAGACCTTTAGCTGGTTGACTGGGGGCCTGGAGAACTGGGTTATCTAAATCCGGTTTTAAAAGAACTGGAAGAGCTGCTCTTACTGGTGAGCCCTCCTGCTGTCCCTTTGGGAGGACTGTAAATTGTTCCCGTTCCATTCATGTTTTGCCTATTGTTAAGAGTAGGCGCTCACTGGTATAAGATATGTTTCCCTAAGCCAGAAAAACTCCCTTGGATCACCATAAATGAATCATTGATTAGGACTCAGGTCTTACAGACCTGCATTGTATTTAGAATAATGATGAACGTGACCCACTGCAGAATGAAAAATGGGCCCACAGAAATCTAAACAAATGTTAGCTGCCGGCTCTGCCACCTTGGAAAATGTACAAATCGAATGAAGGTGTAGGAAATATTATGGTCTTAATGAGGAAACATTCTTCAGGTCAACACAGACTCCTCCAAGGAGGCTAGCACATCAAGCTTGAGCCAACCAAAAGCTACAGACACCAGGGTCCTGGCTGAACACCAATGTGGTTTGCTGAGTCACAGAGTTTCAACTCAATATCATGTCAGGTTGGCTGAAAGCAATTTGAGTCCATTTGCCTGTGCTGAGTGCAATAGTTGTACTGTTCCCAATGGAAAGTATGTGTACCTCATCTACCAGTGTGGGGTAGCTTTCTCTAATCCTCTTATTCTTCCCCTCCCGCTTCCCAGCCTTGGTTACTTTAACACAAAGATGATTTGGGATGGGCTCAATGACTACTTCATATCTAATGAACACCAATGGCCACCTGTCTGAGCATGCTAGAGAAGGCAGTGCTGGGAGCGGGAGTCCAACTCCCCATCCTACACATTGCCTGACTTCAGCCTGAGGAAGGTTAAGAATGGTGTGAGAGATTCTCAGGATAGGATATTTTAGGTCATTCAAATCTTCTGTTGTGGCTTGCGCTGCTGAATGTGTAAAAGAAACAGAAGCACTCCTCATTTAATGAGAGATGTGGACGTTTTGTGGTCATGAACAGAGCTGAATACTATATCCGACACTTCCTAACATGCATACGTATGATATTTGCTGGTAATTTGAATTTCTTCTTTAAAAGCTTATCTGTTAAGATCTTTTGCTCATCTTCAATTGTGCTATCTTGTTGAGTTTCTTTAGTCCCTTATATATTCTGAATAATACACATTTGTCAGATGAATCGTGTTTCTCTCATGTCATAAGTTTTCTCTTTGGCCTAATTATTTACTTTGCTGAACGGAAACTTTTCAGCTTGTTATAATCTGACTTACCTACTTTTGCCTACATTACTTCTATTTTGGGGTCTCATTCAAAAGAAACATTGTCACTACTGTAATCTTCTGGGAAGAAATGAAGATATTCTAAGAGACACTTGTGTCTCTCCATCTCAACATTACTGTTGAAATGATGAACCCGAAAGAAATGTGGTTTCTCTTGCAATCTCATGCTGAGAGAAGGCAAGGGCTCCAACCAGACGGGAGCCTGTCTTTTGGAAAGAGATTCCACACAGTTCAACAATGTGTCAGACCCTCTTACAGGATGGAACTGAAACCTGGATAATGATGGGTCATTGGTGGGTGTGACCACAGCTCACCAGGACTGCTTAGCTCTGCACATCCTTGGCCTTTTTTCTTTTGTTTTAACTTTGATCTTACTCCAGGACCCTAAGGAGGTCTTGAGGGGTTTGTTGAATCTTTGTTGTCCCTTTTACCAATGTGGTCACAGAGAACAAATCTCCTTTCTCTGCTTTTCATATTTATTGTGGCTCTTCTCATTGACTTATTTAGAATGGGTGGCCAGACCTGACTCGGGCACAGGCTGTGGTCCCCAAGTTTGATGACAATATCATTTCATAAAGTATTTCTCTCATGTTTTCTTTTGTTAGTTTTGTAATGATGGTTTTACATTTTACTTCTTTAAAACATTTTGCATTAAATTTGCATAGATTGAGAGACAGCGGTCAAGTTCCAATCTTCTACATAGGAATTTTCAGTCTCTTCAGAATCTTTTAAGGAGAAGACTCTTTGCCAGTGAATGATTTTGTGCCTTCTAAACTAAATCAGTTGGCTCTGAGCATTTGGATTCCTTAAACTGGGATCTCTATTCCATGTCACTGGTTTATGCATTAGTTAACTATAGCCTTAGAGTACTATGTCTTTCATGTGAGCCAGATTTTGATATGAGCCTCTCACCTTCTTGATGTCCAAAACCTTTCCTATATTGCAGATGATGTTAGAAGGTTGCATCCCAGTGGCTCTGGCTATAGTGTGGTCACACTACTATAAGCAGAGGGCATTCAGTAAACCATGATGAAACTCAATCCCTCTTCTTGTAAGGAAGACTTCACTGGGCTTTGTGAGCAGATTCTCGGTGCCGAAGTGAATCCCTCTTAAAAAACACCAAGCCTGCACTTGTCCATGGTGAGTGCCTGATCTGAGAAGCCTTGTTACTTCTTAGGGCTTATGACCTCATTTTGTAGGGAGTCAGCTTAGACACAGCGCTGACATGTTGGAAAGTGGTCAAAAAGCATCAATTGTCAGATGAAAATACCATTATTTAAAGACTCAGTCAGGTTGGCTCCAACAGCATATTGCATGTAGATGTATAATTGGCAGTTATTCTCCCTTCGGGAGAGTTTGCCCATCACTCCACCACTTTGGAAGTGTGTTGTGAAGTTCTTGTTAAAGCAATGACACAAATATGCCGTAGTTCAGCAATTTCACCTTTAGATAGAAGTAGAAATGCATATATGCATGCACAAAAATAATACTTGTACATCAAATGACACAGGTAGGAATATTCATTTTACAATTAGTCACTGTAATCAAAAACTGGGAATAGCAGAAGCGTACCCTAAGAATAGAGAAAATAAACAAATTGCAGTATATTTGTGTGAAGGAGTATTATATGTTATTAAATGAGTAGATTACTGTTCTAAGAATATCAATGGATTTCAGAAATATTATTTGACCAAAAATTCAATCACAGAATAATGTGTACTGTATTATTCCATTGAACTGAAATTCAAAAGAATTTCAAACAATCTGGGGGCACAGAGATGGGGAGAAGGCTCGACGCCAGTGGCTTTCTGACTTCCTAATCTGGTGGCAGCTGTGTGTGTGACTTTGCTTTATGAAAATTCATCAAGCTGTCTAAGTAGCATTTGGACAAATTTCCCTGTATCTATTATACTTTAATCAAAAGTACTATGAAAAAATTAGAGCTGTCACTAATAAAATTTGATGGAGACTAGGAGAGATCCACAAACAGGAAAGCTATAGGCTGGCCATGGGTGGTAAAGAGGCATGAATCCCATGTCAATTTCAACATATTAGACTTCTCACTAAATCAAAAGCCAAGCATGCCATGATTTCTGGAATTCAAATTTGATTTCATGGATTATCCTTTCTATGAAAGTCTGAAAAAAGTAAAGAATACATTTACATTTATAATTCTTGGTAAAAACAGACAGACACTCCTTTGTCTAAAACCTATATTATAGCAGCAGCCAATATTATTGTTTATTGTCAAGCAATAAAGATACATTTACATTAACATTATAAGTATATGAAAACACTATTATTGAATATTTTCAGGAAGTTCTAGAAAACATGATAAAGAAGGAAAATTAAAAATTAATAACTTGAAATTAATAATACTTGTTAAGATTGGCATGATGGTGCACATCTTTATTCCCAGCATTCAGGAGGCAGAGGTAGTGAGTTCAAGGCCAGCCTGGTCTACCAGGGATACATAATGAAACTGTCTCAATGATAATGGTTTAATTGATGATAATAATGATAATGATGAAGAAGCAATAATCTCTGTTAAAGTAAGCTGTACTATATGCCTAAAATATAAAATAATAAACTCATTAAAGAACTTTTTAGGAATAATACTACTTTTCAACAAGTTGAATAATTATAAAACATGTATTTAAAAGCAATTCAAAAGAATACCAAAGAAGAAGAGAGTTGGAGAGATGACTCAGCAGAGGACCTGAGTTCATTTCCCAACATGCACATCTGGTGGCTCACAACCAAGGGTAACACCAGCTCCTGAGATCTGACACCTCTGACTTCCACAATCACCTATATTCACATGCATACAACCCCATGACACATATACATACTTCATTTAAAATAAAATTTAAATACTTTTTTAATAGCAAGGAAGACGAGTCTGGTAATTATAACAAAATATAAATTGCAGGGAGATTTAGCAAGAAATAAATGGAATCTGTGATAAAGGTATAACAATGTGCAGAAGACTACAAAAAACTACTTGAATCGGAGAGAAACATTCTGCTTCTAACTAGAAGTTGGATATGCTTTAGATGTCCATTCTCTATCACACAAATTTAATGCTTATAGCTTTACCAATAAGCACACCTGAATTTGGAAATTTCACAAACGTATCCCATACCATGCCTGGAAAAATACACAGGTGAAAATCGTTATGAGAATTATGAACGTGAATAAGGATGGATGACTTGTGGTCCACCTATTAAAATGTGCAATGAGGCTGCAATAATTAAGATAGTGCTGCCTTGGAATGAGAGCTGGCAGACTAATGAAGCCGCTCTCATGTCCACACACACATATATATGAATCTGCTTTAAAGGTAGCAATTGAAGTTACGTGGTGAATAGGTAAGTTACCCACATCCTCTCCAATCATAAACATCAATTTGTTGTGTTCAACGTGAACATCTTGCTTATATGTGTTCCTATAAAATGGTCATATTCTATATCCCCCTTCTCTTTCTTTGCTCATTCAATCCTTTGATGTGGAAATCCTTGAAAGTTTCCACATGGAAATGTAGTCACCTTCTGTCTGGAGCACACAGTACTCTTTGGCATACATACACCACATTTTGCTTCCCCTGTGCCCAGCAATGACCCAGTTTCCTATCAGACATCCTTTGGGCCTGGAGATTTTAAATATGTAAGTTGCCTTCTTCCTTCTGATTCTTCTGTTATTGTCTGGAACTTACACCCTCTCTTAACCATGAGTTTTACCTCTTCCAGGGTGAGTTCTTTCCCCTTGGCAGAGATACACCCCCACACACCTCATCTGGGGCTAGAACTGCATATCTGATAGGGTCCACTTTGTGTGTAGCCTGGTGCACACTGACAGTGACATCTCCCTTGTCTCTCTGGAGACTAGATCATCATCTTTACATCAAACACTATTTAGCTATAACACTTCTCAGCAAGTCAAGAAATTATTAAAAAGAAATTAAGAAGTATAGTGAAAATGGAGAGCCCTATCACTATAGTAAAATCTAAATTACAGGGATTCTTCACACTGAGAAGCAAGATAGGCTTCAGAAAATGATGTGTTTTAAAATCAATTTCATCAAGATTGGAAATATAATTTTATAACCCACATTCTTAAACCTTAGCTTCCATGCTTGGGCAATGCTAACATTGATGCCTACTGCTGAGGCTTAAATGAAATGGTGTGTGGAAAGTATATTCCTGATCTGTAAATACATTGGGGCATTTTATCAGATATACAAAGCCAGAGAGGCCCAGTAGATTTTGCCTAAAAGTCTTCTATCTTGGTCAGCTAGTCCCTTCTTTGTTTCTACCTACTTTCCCTTTAATTAAAGTCCCAATCCACTCCTGGACTGGTAGCCTTGGGTTCTATAAAAAAGCAGTCTGAGCAAGCCATGATAACCCAGTAAAGTGCACCCTTCCATAGCCTCTGCATCAGCTCCTGCCTCCAGGTTCCTGCCCTGCTTGAGTTCTTGCCTTGGCTTTCCTGAGTGGACTGTGATTTAGGATGTGTAAGCCAAATAAACTCATACATCCTCTCCAAGTTGCTTTGGTCATGGTGTTTCATTGCAGCAGTAAAAACCCTCACCAGGACAGTTATTCTTTAGACACTGTAATAAACTGGAAAGTTCTGGAAGATGCTGAGATGAGTTGGTGATGAAGATCAGATCTTCATAGAAACCTACCTGTTGCTAAGAAGAGGCTCTGGATGCTAGTGCATATGGTTCCATGGAAGAGGTACCTGAGAGCTGATTATCTGGAAGGCGCACAGGGGCAAGTGTGGAGGGGCAGGAGTCTAATCCCGAGATTCACTTCCACACTTCTCTTCTCCCTTGTCCCCCTCCTCTCCTTGGCCATCCTTCTTCTTCTTCTCCTTCTCCTTCTCCTTCTTCTTTTCTGTCATCCTCTCTCTTTCTATGCATTGATTCCACTGCCATTGATTCTACTGCTTTTGGATGTCAATGGTCCCCACACTTTTGTGAGCATCTGTGCTACCAACAAAGCTTATGAAACACAGGCATTGGCTCCTCCCTGAGAAGTTTGTCCAATGCAATGGGATGGGACCAGAGAGTACCCATTACTGTTATCTTTTTTATGATAACCTTGTTTTCTTGTCATTGAGACAGGGTCTAACTCTGTCTCCCACCTAGCCTAGAACTTGTGATCCTCCTGCTTCAGCCCATCCAGTCTCAGGATGGCAGGTGTGTACAGTCATACCTGGTGAGAGGATTCCTTTCTAGCATTCTTAGGTGCTGCTGCTGCTGCACTGTGGTGGCCCTAGACCCTACTTCTCAAGAATCACTTCTCAGTAGATTGCTCATTCTCCCTAGTCCAATTCTTACTGTATTTCTCTACCTGATTCTCTGTGATCCTTCTCGTTCATTGGCCCACCCTTCTATACCCACTACACATGCACAAATGATACATGCACACATGTACGTGCACATATACACACGTCTTCCCATATATTTTATAAGTATATATAAAGGAAGTATATATGTGTGCATCTATGTATATATGTATTCTCTCTTCCACTATTGTGGCGTCAGTAATTTCTCTTTTGTCTAACCTGGAATCAGAGTGGATCAGAGAAGGAAGCCCCAGGTCCCATCTGCTGGTATATTGTATCGCAGGCAGAAATTCTCCTCTCTCTAATGCAGTTCTGCCGTCCTTTGTGCTGCCTCCCTGCTGCCAAGTGTGACGCACTTACAGACAAGGTGGAAACTGGAGCCCCCCCCCCCCCCCGTCCCTCCACAGGACAGACTGGGCCTCTGCTCTTCCCCACAGAGAATGCCTGCAAATCTTCAAAGACCACCAAGGTAGGGGGAGAGATGGTAGAAAGTGAATCCATTAAGGGGCGTATAAGCTGACAGTTTCAAAAATAATGATCTGGGTTGCCTCTTATTTAAAACCAGCCAGCTGCCCTGCCGCTTTTCATAGCTTCTGCAACTGACACTCACTAGCGTTTGGAATTAAAAATACATAAGTGTTCGCTGAAAAAGCTGCTAATTTGAAGGTCATTAGCAGCCCCAAACATATTTCTTCTATTTATAAAAACTGCACGTAATAAGGCTATTCAAATTTACCCTCATCCCCGGCTCTTCCCTCCAGGGTAAAGTCACCTGCCTCACCTTGGCCCCAACAGTGTGCCCTCCTCTTGGCCTTAACTTCCCTGCACCTGCCCTCTACCTGACACCTGCCTGGCAGTCTGTGGTACCCAGAGGAGCCTCTGACTTGCACTGACGTGATGATGTACATGGTCATTAGAGTTGGTGAAATGTTCCCATTTTCCCGGGAAAGGGCACTTCCGGCAGTTAAGCAAGGGTGGGTTCAGGGACACTTGCCTTGATTATGAGGATATTTGGGGAAATTTCCCTGTGACTGCAGCTGGTGTCCTCAATGCTTAGGTCTGTGTCTCGGCAGGCTCATCGGCACACCTCCCCCTGGGGCTTGCCTTGCTCCCACGCCTTGCAAATCCCCTGCTGTGTCACTGTGATGGCCACTAGTGGATGCTCACAGCTGGTCTTCTCTGTGTGCTTTCCACACCTCCATCATCTCTGCAGGCCCTGGGGATTTGGCTTTGCATGGCTGCCAACAGCTGCACCCTAGGGCCTATTCTTCATGTGTGCACAAAACTGCTCTTACTTAAGTCTCTGTCCCCCCGGTGGCTTCCCTCTCAGACTGGCCCTCTGCATGGCCTTAACTGCCTCTTTTCAGCTGTTGGTTTCATGAGGGAAATTACCAGAAGCCCAGCCTGTCAGCAGCCTTCTTGCAAATCCTTCTTGCGAAAGGATAAAGAAAGATGGGGAGAAGGCGGTGAGGCTGGGGGTTGCGGTTGCCATAGAAATCTAGAAATGGGACTGACAGCTGAAAAGCATCTCAGGGAGCAAAGAACAGGAGAAGGTAAGGGGACTGGGTAGGGGTGAGCCTGTGTGAGTGCAAGCTGACCAATGGGCAGTCACATTGAGAACATTTGGGGAAGGGGGCATGTGAACCTACTTGCCCTGGCCCAGGGTTTTGGATTCTGTGAGTAGGAGCAAGACTGGGTAAACAATATAACTGGGAGAAATCATAGAGTCTACAGAAGTGCATCAGGGCCTGCGGAGTCACTACACTCCAAGTCATGGGTCACCAGCTTTCTGGCCTGGAGGCAGGGAGAACCCTGTTCTGTGAGGTGTCCTTGAGTCCCTTTGAAAATTGAGCTGGGCAGAAAAGGGGATGCAGTGTATTCTGAGATATATTCTTTCATTTTAAATATATATATATATATATATATATATATATATATGATTACTAAAATACACACACATACATATATATTAAAAAGTCATTTGGGACTTCCTTAGGCAGCTCTTGCCCTTGCTTCTCCTAATTACATGTGTACATCTTCCCATTACACCTGCTTCTTAGCTTGGATTGGAAGAGGGGTAACTTCCCCATTGCAAGTGGAGTATAGCGGTTCTCAGCCCAGCCCAGACGCAATCTCTGGGGGCTCAGAGGCTTCAGAGGTGGGCAGACGGCCCAGTGAGACAGGGTGGTAACATTCCCATGAAGGCCAACAGAGAGATGATGGTGAGTCAGGGTGCTGGCAGCATGAGGTCATGCCGTCTGAGCTAATTTCTTCCTGGTCAAAACCAACATTCCCCCATGTTGTAGAAATGGGTACGGTCTGAAAATGACACATCACTGCCTGCCAGCTTCCTAGCAAGGGGACCCAAGCTTTATAACCCAACCCTGGGCCTCTTTCAGTGGCCCTTCTCACACCATTTGTGGGGTTGATGTTGAGACAAGATGGTATATAGCTCAGGCGGGCCTCAGACTCACTATGTAGCCCAGGATGTCCTTAATTTCCTGATCTTCCCAGGTCTCCTTCCCATGTACTAGGATTATAGACAACCTCTTTAAACTTGTCATCTCCATTTCAAACTTATTGTTTTCCTGCTGTGGTAGCTTGAATGACAATAAACATCATAGACCCACAGGGAATGGTAGGATTAGGAGGCGGGGCCTTGTTGGGGGAAGGGTGTCTCTGGGGGTTAACTTTGAGGTTTCAGAAGCTCAAGCCAGGCTGATTGCTGCTCTCTCTTAGATTGTGAACTCGTTAGAGAAAGCTGTCTGGGAGGTCACAGGACTTTGCAGTCACAGACGGCAATTGAGTGTAAGAAGAGAGGAATGAATGCTTGACCTTCCTGGAGACATCTCAAGACTGACAGAATCCCCAACTTCCCCAGCTCCCCCTGGTCCTCCAGAGAGGCGGCGCCATTTTCACAGAGATGGAGTCCAGGTGCCCGCTGTTTCTTTTCCTGGTGCCTAATCCAGGGCCACTGTCCTTTTAACAATGGCCACAGCCTTGCTACTTCTCCAACACTCAAGGGAGGATGCTTCGGGCGTCCTTCATTTCTACTTCTCTATGAGAATAAGCTGTGTTAGAGCACAGCGCAAGTATCTAGAACACCATTTTCAAGTGAGAATTACGTGACAACAGTAGTTAGAACCAAGATCCAGATTTACTTTGGTGAGATTTTTTTTTTACCAATGTTTTCACTTCTATTTTCACCACCTCTCTGACCCCAAGCATGGTTCCTTTAGGCCACCATATGTAGATAATGTCCAAGTTGACATTCCAGAGCAAGACCTCTTACCACTACCAAGACTCAGAAAACACTGCCCATATAACATAAGCAATCCTCCACTTGTTTTTGTAAATAAAGTTTTATTGAAACATAACCATACCCATTAATCCAAATACTGTCCGTGAATATCTTCACAGTACAATGGAAAGAGCCAAATTATTCCAACGGGGATCACATAATCTAAAATATTTACCATCTGCTTTTTTACAGAAAAAAATAATTTGTCACCCCCTGTTGCATTAAATCTACAAGAGAGGCTCAATTTTGTTGCTCTTTTCCATGCTGAGTTTGCTGCTCAGAACCACAAATGGTTAACTAGCTCTCAGCACCATATGACAGTTTATAAATAAGACCAAAGGAATGATGTTCACTCAAATGAAATCAGCTGTACAGTAATGCCCTCTGGGCTGGACAAGTAAATGCTTGGCAAACTGCCCCTGCCTATGAAACATCCCAGCAGGAGCTAAACCCCATGGTGGGAATAAAAACAATAAAAAGAAGAAAACACCAACTTGTTAATTGTTAAATTGGATGTCAGAGAGAATATCCTTCAAAACTGCAGTAGACACCACGTTTGGGAAACATCAGATTGTGAATAAGACCGGATGTCACAGTGAGGCAAAGGGGCCTGCTCCCACTGGGAAAAGTGAATACAGAGCTAGTGCCATCTGCCACGTCCTTCGGGGAGACTCACTACCAGGTGTGTGCTCCACTGCAGCACTTTCGTCTATAGAGAGCACAGATGAATCCACGTGCACAAGCTGGCATACACGGAGACCTAGAGAGCTGTAGTAAGCATGGCTCAGTTTTCAGCCTTGGAGAAGTGACTTTGCCCAGAATCGGGGGACTGGGGGTGTAACTCCATAGGAGAGTGCTTGCCTAGCATGCACCACAAGGAAGTAAAAAGAAAAAGAATAACTGTAATCAGTGGGTAGAAGTGGTTCTTTGTTCCTTAGGTGGGTGGAGAATGATGACAAAGGGAACTAGATTAAATTATTAAATTAAGTAGAGATACTGGGATTCCTTTGGGTAGAGCTGAGTCTAAAGATGGCCAAAGAGAAGACAGGACAGTTTTTACTTCTTTCAAAAGTAACTTATTTCAAAAGAATGCTTCACAATTCCTGCTAGGTAGTGCATAGTTTCTATATTAGATGTATTTTTCTTAAGTATACCTCACAATAAACATATAACAATTTTAAAGACTTTAGACACTTACATCCTTAAAATATATTCTGCCATTTGACGGTTCACTCAACACATTATGGAAGCCCAGCAGGTTGACCCCTGAGGATGGCTTTGCAGTCAGAGAAAATCTGTGGACAGTTATTTAGCCGAAGAAAACTCTTCTTGTTGATGGACAGGTCCAGAAATTGGGCTTTAATCAAAAAATTTCATTTAGTGCCAGGAAGAAAGGGCACTGGCCTGTTTGAATGAGCAAGCCAAGTGCCGATGCAACACACTGAAGGCAAATGTCTCGAACTCAGCCATTGGTCCATCTGACAGGCAGCCTGGGGATCCACCCAGGAACAAGAGGAAGCTTGAGTCCATCTTGGCACACATGCAACATGAGAGGCAGAAATGATTCAGAGGACACAAACATGCAACTGAAGTTCACAAAACCCCCAAGTCTGCAGAGATTAAAGACTGACCTTTTCCAGAAGGTGGGGAAACATTTACAATAAACCCCAGGCCTGATTCCTTTTCTATTTTTTGGCCATATTCCCAAATCCTTAGACATATAATAAATTAACTCACAATGGTTTCAGGTTTTGAATATGCTTCAAAAACCAAGAACTGAGTTATGTGACCTTATGTGGTTTATATGTGGCCCCTGCTCTCACCTTGGCAGATAATGCAATCCCCATTCACAGACATATCACCTCACGGCATGCATTGATCACTTGTACTTCATGATAGACACAGAGAGTATGTAGGGGATTCTTAGGAGGTATCAAACTTGGGTAATGGGATTACTCAGTGACTTAAAGACCACACTTCAGACAAATAATCTTGAGTTCAAATCCAGCTCTTCAATATGGTCTAGATTTGAACAAGCTGCCTGAGCATCTCTGAATCGTTTAGCAAATTCATTCCCTAAATGGGCATCACAATACCAGCCTAGGAGTAATCAGTTTGCTTGACTTTGTAGCAAGCATACAAAAAAAATTACAATTGCTGTCATCAAGCCTATTATTGAATTTATGATTATTATTTTTGAGAACTTCTCAAGTGGTTGTAATTTCAGTCCCCACCCCGGGAGCACCTTCTCTAATTAGCTGCTCCAAAGACTTACTTTAAATTCTAAGTGTAGAACACTTGCAGCCGACGCTCTCACACCTAAACCTCTATGGGAATCTTAATCAGCTTATTCTCCGAATATCTCTTGACTGGTGGTCAGGGGAGATGTTTGTCATCAAGTAGGGAAATCCTAGTTGGCTTGGAAACCCTCCTGGGCTTCAGGGCCCAGTGCTTGAATGCTCAGCTTCCTGTATCCAGACTTCTCCTATCCCATACAGAGAAAGGCAACTTCTTGATCATAGGGGTGGGCACACCATCTTGGGGAGTCAACAAAAGACCTTAGTGATTCAGCAATAGGTGAAACCCCTTCTCAGATTCTCAAGAGTCCTGTCTGTCCAGTTAGACTCTGGACAATGTCTAAGGCCTTCCTTTCCTGCTGAGGCAAATGATGTGGGCAGGTTAAGTCCCAGTCTGGGTTTCATGTACCTGTTCATCCGTACCAGCAGATTCCTTAATATCTGAACAGACAGTCTGTGGCACACACCTGGACAAACAACCCAGTGTCCCCACTACATCAAGTTTAGCTCTTTCTTTGCTGAGTGTTGGGAAGACAGTTTCAAGGAAGCCGGTAACCAATCACACACCACACTTGCCTGGAAAATACAACTTCTGTTTTCCTGAGCTATTAATGGGTCATGCTGCTTCCTTGCCCCTTTTCTCTTTGGCGTACCACAGCCAGAGGCCAGTTGGCTGACTCTCCATCCCACGGCTGAAGATTTGGTCTCTAAGCAGACTTCGGCTAGCTCTGCCAGGCTGTGACTTTACTAGGGGGACAAAGCTGAGTTAATGCTATGCCTTTATGGTCTGTTTCTACCTGGCACCCAGCCTACAAACCCTTTGGAGCTCAGAAGCAGCCCTGTGAATGTTGGCCCTTCAAGGAGTTGATGCCTTGATTTGCTCTTACCAGGTTCAAGTTTCTATCACCCCACCCAACTTCCCGGGCTCTAGGGGCTGAGGCTAGGTTCTAGATGAAGACTAAGACCCCAATTCTGATAAACAGATGCCCCCAATCCTACAGACCCTCCTAGTTGCTCCTATTGTCAGGCTCTTGTTGCCATTAGGATGTCTCTAAATGTCCCCTTTACTATCTAGTGCTTACTGGTCCACACAGAGACCACTCACTGATGTCTTTACTGCCCCCTGAGCACACCTGCGATTGGACACATCCCTGGGGTCTCTCTGGTCCCAGTCCCAGAAAACTATACATATTCTAGGTCACTCTGTCCTTTGGGGTTGAGTCTTTCTTGACCTGACTATGTCATCCCTCCCATAAACATTTCTGTGCTGGGTACAAAACATCTAAAAGAGGGAATATGGTCCTATCCTCGCTCTCCACGAGCTCACTAGCTAGATGAGCCAGCCGAGTTGAGTGTAAAGGAAGAAAGACCTGTTGTGTGGGAAACAGAGAAGCAGACATGGCCACCTTTACAAGACACACCAGAGCTGTCCCTGTGCCCTCTTTTTGGGGGGAGTAGGGCTTCTCGAGACAAGGTTTCTCTATGTATGTCCTGGAACTCATTCTATAGATCAGGCTGGCCTCAAACTCATAGAGATCTACCTGTCTCTGCTTCCCTGGGTGCTGGGATTAAAGGTGTGTGCCACCACTGCCCAGCAGCCCTATACCTTCTTAGGCTGGGAAATGGAGGACTCTAGTTGTAGGAAATATCTTGAGACAGCAATAACGGGGACAGAAAGGACCATGGGCAGACAGCAGGCTCGCCTTGTTGGAAACCTGGTGGGAGAGGTGGCCTTAGACCTCCATGGAATGGTAAAGAATTTGGGCATCATCCCACCAGTGATGTGCAGCCATTGTGGGGACTCTGAGCAGGACAGGGGTCCGTGATGCCGTCTCACCTTCCCCACGATGGCTCTTTCTCTTCTGTCCACTTACCTACCTCGTCAGAAGCAGGGTGCCTGCCTTGTCATTAAAGCAGGGCCGCAGCAAAGCCTGCACATTCAATCATGGTGCTTCCATGCAGGAGGCTGCAGGAGCTAAGGTGATTAGATTGTGAGGAAATTGGTCGGTGAGCTGGAGTTCTGTTAGGAGCTCGCGTCGGTCCTTATTTCATTCATCTTCCCGACCAAATGGGAATCGCTCACTTGAAGCCACGCGTCCTACCACCTGCACTCCCTGCCTTCTCGCGGCCTGACCCTCTCAATTAGCTTCCTTTTCCGCTGCTCTCCACACCCGTCTCTTTCATTAGCTTTTCAATATGCCCAAGTCCTTCCCATTAAGAAGTAGCAAAATAGCAACAAGCAAAAGGCACCTCCTCCAACTGTATCTGTGTATCTTCAGCATTCACAATCAGTCCACTTGAAAGCTTTTGGTGTTCTTTTCCCTCAACTCAGCCATCATCTTCTGCTACCATCTCTCTGGTGAACTTGCCCTGAATAAGGCCAGCCATCCTTTCCTGTGGATAAACCCATGGGTGTTCCGTCTGCCTCTCTCTTGGACAGGATCCCTATATAGCCCAAGGTGGCACAGAACTCATATCAAACCACCTACCTCAGCTTTCTACATGCTGGAACTCCAGATGTGTGAGACTACAGCTGTTTCCCTGAATGTCAACTATTTGTTTGGGGGCATGATCTCACATAGTTCAGGCTGATCCAAAGTTTGCTATGTAGCTAAGGATAACCCTGAACTCATCCTCCTGCCTCTACCTCCCAAGCCCTGGGATCACAGGTGTGCATCAACATGCCTGTCTCTTCTGGGTCTTTAGCAAAACTCACCTTGCATTGACTGTCTTGGAAGCACTGAGCCTTGGGTTGGTGTTTCCTTCTCTAAAATGTGTTCCATTGGCTTCATGGTCCCCACAAGCTCCTGATTTCCCCTTAAGCCCGTGGAGATTCTGTTCCCACTCCTCTGCGAACCTTTATTTGTCAGGATGGCTATGAAACAGGCTGTGGATTCAGGCGGCATGCAAGCTCCCTTCTCTTTCCACTGTTACCTCCCAGTGCCATAAACTCTTCTGCTTCCATGATTTGACTTACTCTCCAGGCAAAGCGTGCCTCCAAGAGGCAAATCACCAGCGAGGATTTCTTAGCTGGATTGTAGATCTCTGTACCCTGTGCTTACAGGCAACTCAGATACCGTGCCTTTCTTCCTGCACGTTCTCTACCTCAGCTGATGTACCGAAACCCACCCAGGCATCTAAACAAAATCCGAGGGCTGTCATTCCCTCTCTAACTCCTGGCAGGAGGAGGCAGTCCACCTCCCCCGCTGGCCTTGCCTGTTTTGTGCTTCTTGGGTGGATTTCTTCACTCCTCCTGGCTACACATACACCCCAAGACCACTGGGATCTTCTGCCTTGATCATCAGCCTCCAGATTAACCTCTCCAAATTGGGTTCAAAACTTGTTTTTCCATTTTCCATCTGCTGGCCATTGGCTTATATAAAATGGAGGTTTCTTGCTCTAATCCACTTTCCAGGCCCGACTTCAGAGTAATATCCAGGTCCCTTAGTTTCTCATATAAGGCCTTTCATGGTGCAAACTCTGCCTGCCCCTCCAGCTACTCACAGTCAATCCTTTATTCTTCAGCCTCAAAGAACAACCTATGATCCCACAAACACAACATTTGACTTCCGAAACTTAAACTAACATGAGCTCTTCCCTCTACTGCTCACCCAGCCTCCAACTTGGCCACTCCTTCCACTCCAGTTCCAGGTGAGCCGAGCCTGTGAGATCATTGTCTTTGACTGCTCAGGACGTGGTGGCATTTCCCATGACTCTGTCCATTTCCCCATTAAGTCACTTACACAGTTGTAGTCTGCTGTGAAGTCAATGCTTGGAACTTGTTACTGCATCCGTGGCAGAAGGCCATTTCTAGCGCTACAGCAGTTGCTCACATGCAGGCAACTATGACTTCAATAAGACCAGAAGAGGCGACTTAAATTTTCTTGAGGAGATGGCAGCTTCTCTTCCAGGAGAACAGAATGGCATGGGCTCAGGAGCTTAGCTGAAGCTTGTTTGCCTATACATTTGTTTTGTTTGAGTGTTTTAATTTTTATTCCTTCTGGTGAGCAGGAGGCTGCAGCATTCTGAGTGAGGGTGTCTTCTGGGAGATTAAAGAAATCTTGGAAGGAAGAAATCGTTAGTGTAGAAGGGCTGTTAAAATACTGATGTAGGTCTGGTCTTGTGGCTCAGTTGAAAGAGGGCTTGCCTCGCATGCATGAGGTCCTGAGTTTGATTCTCAAGAAGATATACACTGAGCATGGTGGTACACAACTGTAACCCCAATTCTTGGAAGGTAGAGGCAGGGGGGTCATGAGATCAAGGTATCATAGGCTTCTAGCCAACTGGAGGCCAGCCTGGACTACACAAAGCTCTGCCTCTAGCTCCCCAAAGAGAAAATAGAGCACCAGTCATGTTCCCTTAGTCGGAGGAGCCCTGCCAGTCCCCACGGCCTAACCACAAGTTACCTTGGCAGCACACAGTCCCCAGGTTCAGGGTTCAGGACACAGTCTGGGCTCCTCTCAGGGTAGGCTGCATTCTGCCCCTGCCTCCCCTGCACTATGGATTTGCTTCTGTCATACAAGGAATGAGAAAAGCTAGTTTCTGCCTTCTGGTGCCTCTGAGCAGTGACTAACACTCAGATGTAGAAACTGCTGTGTCCCTAGCTGGAGCTCTAGGGATGCCTCTGACACCTTGTTAAGGAGTCAGACGGGGTTGAAAGGGAGTGCTTGAAACATCAAGAGACTAAAATAAAGTAGGCTGTGACTGATGACAGTTAAGAGTAATTGAGGAAGATTCCAGTGAAATACTTGGGGATTAACTTATTTTAAAGCATGCTGTCTAAGGTCATGGATGTCTAGAGGTGAAGTCACAGCTTGCTAAACCTGTTCAGTCTGAACTTATTTTAGGCACCAAAAATTCTGTGCCTTCTACAAGCCAGGTGACTTGCTAACAGAGAGTCACAAGGCAAGGACAACCTCCCCTGCGTCCTCTTTCACTTGGGAATTGCCAGGAATTTTGATGTACTTAGTTGTGACTCTCAATAGCTTGGAACCACCCAGGGCCCTTGCTAACAAGGCAAGCCCAGGGGGATGCAGAGTATCACGGGATCTCTTCCATAGGTGTGCAGAAGAGGCCCATCCATCTCTGTTCATCCCGTCACCCTTGCTCTGAGGCCTGAGCTCTACCAGAGCCCAGGTTTGTCCTCAGATCTCTTGCTGGTCTCTCAAGAGTTGTTAGTGGTGAACACAGATGCCATTGGTCTCAAACTTTGCATGATCTTAAAGCATGAGCCACACACCCTCTTCACCAGTTGGCCACCTTTCTGTGACCCCGAGGATTCCACTCTGGCACTACCTGCAGCTTTGCTAGCATCTGGGAAGATACAGACATGTCTGATTTTAGAAATGACCCCATGGCTTCTATGTGTTATGGCACAGTGACCTCAGAGCTCAGTCTTCTGTGAACTTTTCAATCTCTTTGGGTATTGGGTCCTTCGGGAATTCTGGATGGTGCCTTGTGCTGCTGGTATTGTTGCAACCTTCCTTTTACGTCATTAGCAAGGGACTTACTGTGTCCTTAGCCAGTTGGTGACAGAGCCGTTATTTTTAAAGGATGATGAAGGCTTAGGTTACCCCACAAAGAGCCACTTAGAACAGACAGAGCTACTGGGAACTCGCATTTCTTATTGAAGGGTGTAGTTTTTCTCTCTTGCACTCTGCCTCCCTAAGCCTCACAGCAGTAATCCTAGAATAGAATCCTGTGTCTCCATAGATGCTGTTCTCTCCTCTTTATCAGCCTCTATTCCTCCCTCTGAGTGTTGGAGAGAGTTGGGGGAGGGAGAGAGAGTGCAGGAGGAGGTGAGTGTCTCTAAGGCATCCCCAGCAAGCCATCTCCATTTCTGTAAGCCCTGGCCCACCTGCCATTGGCGGACCATACCTGGTCACTCTTGGTGATCTCCTGTGTTTAACCACACCCTGGGCTACCTGGCAAGGTTGCAGATTGCATCCTGTCAGCTTGGCTTTGCAACTCACAAATCACTGCATATATTTAAGTTCTGAGCATGTCACAAGATGTACTCATGAACTCAGCAGCGATGGCTGTGTACACAAGATCAAGTCAGCCAACATCCCAGCATGGTTGAGGGAGCGGCTCATAAGACCCCACCCAAATCTGAGGCGCTATTATCATTTGATGGCTACTGGGAGAAAGTCACTTTTCTTCAAGGATGTGACCACTGGTAGGTTGCTTAAGGACCAGTGGGTGGCTCTATAGCTATGTGCTTATAAGCAGCACTACTTAGACTCAGGGCTATAAAAATAAAGAGAACAAAAAAATTGGGAGGGGGATGTTGGAGGTCCCAGGAGGAGCTGGAGAAAGTGAGGGATAGATAAATAGACTCACAAAATATATTATATATATATGTATGAAATTCTCAAATAATAAATTAAAATATACTATTAAAAAAGTAGAGCTCTTGAGCCAAGAATGTGGCTCAGTTGGTAGAGTGCTTGTCCTGGGTTCCATTACCAGCAATCCCCCCCCCACAAAAATGTCTCGGTAGGATGATGGGGAGACAGCACGTGCAATCCAGAAGGATGGGCTCTCGCTGCAGTAAGCATCCTCCCAAGGGTTTGCTTAGAGAGTTGAGAAGGAAGTCCCCTAAACTCAGTGTACTGAGACACCTCTCTACGGAAGGCTCTGCCTGTCAGGCTCTCCTATCACTTTATACCAAAAAGAGTGAGGCTCATGCCTCTCTTTCAGGGAGCCTCAGGAACCCCAGCAACTATCACTTCCTAAGCCAGTGTCTTCACACAGAACACCGTGAATTCCCAGGGAGGAAGGTTAAGATAGTGCCACGGCTTCCACAGTGTGGTCCCTGGGCCAGCAGCATCAGCACCACTTGTAAGATGTTCAAGTTCTAGGACCCACTCGAAGACCACCACATGGAGGCTCTGTAACTTGTGATTACTCTCCCCACAGGTGATGTCAAGCCACACTTGGGTGTGACATCCCACTGGGGCAAAGGTGAGGAGTGGGGGGTCATATGTCCAAGTTAAAATGCTGACTCCGTTGATTTTGTTCCTGAGGTTCTGAGTCTGGAAGTGGGAAAAAGGCAGGACCTGCTGGGACTTCACACATTTATACTGTGGAAGAGAACTCAGTATGTAAAGCAAAATATGTTAAAGGCAAAAGAGTGCCTTTCTTGACGGCTGGCTAATGACGCTCCGCAGTCCCCTTCCTACTTCTTGCTCTCGATTGGTCTGGGGGTGACATTTCCTGGACACAGGAAGGGCATCTGCAGGGCAGGCTGAAGTTGTGGAGTGCTTGTTCATGTCAGTGTCGCTGAGAACTGTGCCTCCTTTCTGGTCTGCGTGGATCCCTCCTGTTCTCGTCTGTGTGCTCTGTGTTCTCTTTGTCCTTTCTGGGAACTTACAGTAACAGCAAATGAAGAGTTTGACACGATCTTTATGTTAACCCTGCTTGACCCCAGCAAGAAGGGAGGATGGCAATGGCAGTGCCAGAGAAGAGACTCTGGTAAGAAATGCTGCCAAAGAGAGCAAATTTAAACCCACTCTTGTGAAAACCGAGAACAGATCGGTCATGTCGCTTAGGCTTGGAAGACACTCATGGACTGAGTCTTTGGGGATAATTACTAAACTGGGCTTGTAATTGTTAATCAACTAACCAGGGGAGATTTTGTCTTCTACCTTCCTGGCTGAACTGGAGCCCTCTAAAGACCACATGGAATTCTGCGGACAGGTGCTCTCTCTCCCCAGCTTCTCCCATCCTCCTGGGCTCAACTTTACAACCACACTTTAAGGTAAGCTCGCCTGGGTTGTAGCTGCATCTTCAAGCTATGAGACACTTTGAGGGAGGTTCCTGCTGGTCTGCAGCCTGTAACTCAAAGCCAGAAAGCCCCTGTGACAGTTTTAATTGCAAACTTCGAACAACCTAGCATCTCCAGGGATGGGAGTCTCAATAAGGTTTGCCTAGGTCAGGTTGGTTTGTGGGTATGTCCAAGGGGAATTGCCTTGATTATGTTAATTGACGTGGGAAGACTCCGCCTACTGTAGGCAGCACCATTCACCAGGCAGAGGATATCCTGGACTGTAAAAAGCAGAAAGGGTACTGAGCACAAGTGAGAAGGCGTTCGTTTAGTTCCTCTCTGCTCTCACCTGTGGATGTGATGCAGCGTGACTACCTGCTTCAGGTTCCTGATGCTTTGACTTACCTGCAATAATGGATTATCACCTGGAATTGTGAATCAAATAAACTTTTCCCCCTTGGGCTGCTTTTTGCCATGGTATTTTATCACAGCAACAGAAACGAAACTAGGACACTCCCAGATCAGTTACCTAAGCCTCGAGGAAAAGGCTCATGCCGTCTTAAATATGTATTAAATTTGGAGCCAAGGTTCCTGCTAAGTCCACACCTTCCCTAGCTGCGTGTTTGCAGGCATAGCAATAGCAAGCAGTCTAAAGTTTGGACATCAGCTTCTTAGTTTAGTGTGGGAGCTAAGTCGGGGTCCAGGGACATACACTCTGACAACATCTTACATAAACCCAGACATGCTTCTGCTCTTTTTAATTAGACAGATAAAATTAGGAAGGAGATTAAGGTAAAAGGAGAAATTAAAAATATTCAAATGTTAGGTGGAATTTACAAAAGTGAATCAAACAATGAACAATGAGGTACAAGAAGGAATGCAAAGAGAAACACGGACACGACAGAAACATTCCTTGGCTGTCACACGGCTTCAGCCAGTCCACAGGCCAGGCAAGAAAGAACTCTCCCTTGCCGTCCCTAATATCGCTGGTTCCAGGGCTGTGGAAGAACCTTCTCCAGAAATCCTCGCCTTCTCCTCCTCTTCAGATCTTATTAATAATAACTCTTCAGTCAGCATCATTCCAGAATGGCCCACACTGCATCCAATTCAAACCACTCACCTGTTTCCTGTCTTAATTTGCAAACTCTTCAGAGACTACTTTCTTTTTTTAAAATTTTCCTTTCAATTGAGTTCCCCGCCCCCCTCTTTTCTCTCTTCTCATTGAGCCAAGCGGCCAGTGGGCCTAAGCAGAAAGCCAGGCCAACAGCTTGTTCCAGCCCCCTGAGGCCTCCCAGGGCCAAAACTTTCCCAATTCTTTTTTCTTGTTTGCATCTGTCACGAACAAGCACAGTCGTTTTATAACGCAGACACACAGACGTGTGCGCTTGCACACGGAAACAGGTTTTTCTATTATTATTTCCAATTTGTGGTTTCTTTTTTTTCCTTTTTGCAGAAAATGCAAACAAAAGAAAAACAAGGTTTTCAATTGAAGGTACATCTCTTCTTCAATATGAAGACATTAATTGAATTGGTTGGATCCCCATGCAGTAGTGGTCAGCAAAGTCCTTTGGCAACTGACAGACGACATCTGGAGACTCAGGAGCTGGGTTTTATTTGAAGAAGCTTCCCTACAAGAGTCATGAGCAAAGGGAAATGGATGTGGGGGAGGACTCTCAGGGAGGAGCACAAAAGGAGAAAAGAAAAGAACATCATTGGTGAGGGAGAAGATGGAACAGCCGAGGCTTGCTTCTCATCCCTCCACCTCCTTCCCTTCTTCCCGAAGACAGGAAACTCCAGTCCCCCTTGGATAGGAACTGAGTTCATCTTGGTTCCCAATGCATATGGTTTCGGCTTCACTTCTGTTAAACATCACCTTTCTATCTTTATTATTACGTGTTTGGTTTCCCACGGCATCTACGTGCTTCTGCTGCGGAGAAACGACAATCGCCCGTGAGCAATGGGTCCAGTTCATTCTTCACAGATGAAAAGTTGTTTCCCAGCCAAAAAAGCTGATCTTCCTTGCACATTCCACAGTGGTCAACCTCTGGTTTCCCTTTGACCCTTTGACCCTGGTCCTTTTCCTTCCTCTCCTCCCCTAGGAATGCAAGTGTTCTCATGCCATTACCGATGGTGACTGGCTCATCTGGACCCTCATTGAATGGATGCTGCTCAGAATCTTCTTCTGATGGCCTGCCAAGGTGACCCCTATTCTCAGGAGGTCTCTAGAAGGGCAAAGAAGTCAGTGTTAGAGTTAGGGCAGCCTTTCCACAGCTCAAACTTATCACCAAAGGTATGCTCCTGACAATACAGTGGCCAGAAAAAGGTGCTAACCATCCCAGAATCTTAAGTGAAATAAACCCAAGTATTTAGCAGTAACATAACTATATATTTTCTTTTACTTTGTCTTTGTGTGAATGTGTTTGAGTATCTAGTGGGGGGGTGTGTGCACATATATGTACATGTATATGGAGGCCAGAGGCCAGCCTTGAGTGTTATTCTTAGTTGTCATCCACCTCGTTTTGTGTGTTTGTTTTTATGAGCTTGTCTCTCACTGACTGATTTGGGGCATGCCAATTATGACAGTGTGGATGGCCAGGGAGCCTAAGAGATCTTCCTGCCTCACCTCCCCAGGCCTAGGATTGCAAGTGACTGCCACCTCACCCAGCTTCTCCTACAGTGATCCTGGAGATGAAACTCAGGTCTTCATGATCACCCAGCAAGCACACTACTGACTGAGCTATCCAACCCCAGTACCCAGTTATAATACTATCCCGCTCAAATACATGTTCTCTGTGCATCCCTCCTGCCCCCTCCCCACACAGTCTGCATGAGCTATGCCTTATTCTTCACCCATGGATCCAGAAGCATCCCTTTCTTAGTGGCCATGACCCTCAGGTGGACTGGAATTTTCCTCTTCTCTGTGGCTGACTCTCCAAGCGCACACTCTATGGGACTTTGGTTATTTCGTGGAGCTTCCTGCCTAAATTAGTGAACACCCACTGTGACTGAAAAGCTATGGGGCTTGCCTGGTCTTCTGATGTTTCCCCCTGAGCTTCCAATCTCTCACTCTGTTTGAATTTTAATGCCATGCATTTTTAAGAAGGGTGATCTTAAAATAACTTTAGAATATCTGCCCAAGTAGGAATCCAAAGAATATGTCTGGGACAGAAGCTCAGATTGGGTTCATCTGTGAGCTGGGAGAAGTCATGTGGAAAAGTTCATGGCTTAAGTCTGACCTCGAGGAGACCCACGCATCTTTCCTTAGCTGCCCAAGTGCACACTATGTGCTATATACCATCCTATCTAAACCTGCAGGGATGAGGTTCTCAGTCATCGAGAAACTGCATTCACAGATAGGTAAGTTAAACAGCAGCCAGGTTTTCTGAGCAGGCGATGGGCCAAACGCATGCTTGTTAGTGTACGCCATTCCATTTGTCTTTCTGCAAACCAGTGACACGGGCACTATTCTTACACATGCATTTACAGACGAGACAAGTGTCATCCAAAGAAGTAAAGCACTAACTATCACATAGCAGGCAAGCAGTGAGAGAAGCAGAATTCAAATACAGCAGCGCCTGGTTCCCGGCCTCCCTCACAGGCCTTTCCAACTCCCCTATGCTACCGCTTATTTCTTCCAAGCTTCCTGACCCTGGCACAGGCAGGCATTTTTGGATACTTCACACTCCAGCAGACCCGGGGCTGGGTCTGTAACCACAATGTCTTGGCACTTATGCCTCCCTCCACAACCCTGTGAGCTGTAGTCCATCTCTCTAAGGCTGCAGCCACTTGAGATAGGCAAATTGCCCGTGTCTTTTACAGCGAGTACTTTGGGGAAGCATGCTTGAATTCTGAATTCACAAATTGCCCCACCATCTATTTTATCGAGTTGCTCATTTCCTTTTTTTTTTCTCCTCCGTCTTTCATCTCTCAAGAAACAAACTGAATTGCTCCAGTACTGTGTGGCTGTGTTTTACTTTGAACTAAATCCCTTAATTTTCAGTTTGACTTTCCTTTTAATCCTCTCCTTGTTCCTTTTTTTTTCTGCGACTTTCCCCAGACTGAAGGAACAGCTTTATTTGACTCATTCTATTATGGAGGGGAGGAGGGGAAAATATGTCAAAAAGAAAATTGTAGTCAGCTGAGAGGGAGCAAAGCAGAGTGAGTCTAATGCCACGAATGCCCACCTCTTGGTCCTCTGATCACCCAGGAGCATCCCTCTGAGCTCTTCAGGGTGGGAAGGCTCGTTCTTTTTAACTTTATTTCTTTGAGTTTTGTGCCCACCCATTGGCAATCATTCAAAATGTGTAGGGCTGTCCTTTTTAATTATTTTTATTTTTATTTATCTATTTTATTTTAGGGGTCACCAGAAAATGGACCTTTATCAAGCATACGCTGCGATTCAGTAGATTCAAATGGAGATGCACATTCAATCCACCCTCTGGAGAAAACCCTGACTCCATCATTCATGAGAAGAATAAACCTTGCAGTGGTAAAGCCTGACTCCAGGCATGGGCTGCACATAGTCAGGGTCCATTTGCACTGAAGTAAAGCTAAGAATGGGTCTCGAATCTCCTCTCCCAGGTGCAGCCACTGGCCTGGTCATAAGAAAACCCCAGCGTCCAGCACTGTGCCTAAGATATGACAGGTGACCAGTTACCATGTGTCAGTTGCCTGCTGGACTGATGGGTCCTCTGCCATAGCAGATGTGTATCCCAGGCCTCCAGAATTCACTCTGATGCATCAGTATGTACTGGGGCTCAGGGTTTGTGTGTGTCTGTGTGTGTGTGTGTGTGTGTGTGTGTGTGTGTGTGTGCGTGTGTGTGTGTATGTAAGAAAGAATTGATTTCCTGGCTTAGATCATTTGAACTTCATTGAATACAGAAGGCAAAAGCAAAATGTGAGCCTGGTCCTTCCTGTGTTTCTTCCCAATGTTTGTTGTACGTCAGAATTCACCTGGGGACATTGAAATCCCCTAAGCCATGCGTTCTGCTCTTACCACATAGCAATTAATCAGAAGGCTGCAGGTGGCATCAGTACTTTGGTCTTCTGTAGCCCAGGCTGGCCTTGAACTTGATACGGTAAGTAAAGATAACCTTGAATTTCTGGCTCCCTTTTCTCTACCTCCCAAGTGCTGGGATTACAGACATGTGCCATCATCCCCAGTTTACACAGAGCTGGAGGTTGAATCCAGGCTTCAGGTATGTTAGGTGAGCACCCTGCTAGCTGAGTCTCATCCCCAGGTACAGGCTTCTGAACTTCTTAAAGATTCCCAGACTATTCCAGTGGGCAGCAAAAGCTGAGCCCTCTTTTGGTCTTTAGAGGGGAAAAGTGTGTGTCAGGGAGAGGGAGGTTAGATGTATATTGAACCAGCAGCCAGAAAAGCAGCTGGAAAAGCAGCCTTGTGTCCCATCTTGCCTCATATGTCACACTATTTCAGAATCTGCTGGAAGGAAAGATTGGCACTAGATAAATATTTCCCAAACTGCACTTCCATAAAAACCTGTCCCTCAAAACTATGGTTCTATGGTATTTAATAATTTGGAATGGGCTTCTTTATTTCGGGATTTCTCACAGCCTTTATAATGCTAATATGAGCAGTGAATCTCCACCAGGATGATAAAGTGTGCAGCAGTTCCCAAACTTATTTGACCGTGGGACCTTTTTTTCCAAGGAGAACCGATTAACATTTCCTACAACTGGCGCCGCTCACAACATTCTGGGGGAAGCGATGGACCACATGGATCTTTAAGAACCTGTCTCGCTCTCCTCTTATTTGACTAATTTTATTTTGTGTATTCCTCCACACTCCTGTGGGAGCAGCAGACCAGTAATGAGTGTGAAATGGAAATGTGTGTGTGTTTACAAGGGCTGTACAAGTGTGAGGATGGCCCCGCCCCACACAGTTCAGTGGTTGCTGATTCAGGGCTGTCACTGCCTGCGACTCTGTCCAAAGTGCTGGCTGCTGTGTTAGTCCCTTCCAGCTAGATGCTTTCTTTGCTGGGCTGAGTTTATAAACTTGAATGGGGAAGAGAAGTAATTGATGATTAGACAAATGACATATGGCTACAACTATGAATAATTCTTATCCTGGGCCCAGAACAGATCACCCTCAGTATCCCTCTGGCTCCAACCTCCATCTTACAGCCCCACAAGGCTGCTTCTACACAGAGAAGGGGCTCTGACCCACACTATCTTCAGCAGCAGTGAAGGGGCCCGAACACCTAGCTCTGGGCTGGACGAAGGAGGCTTTCTTTACTTACTCTGATGTCATCTGGGTGACCAGTTGGAGGGAGGTGAAGCCAGCGGTAAGGAAGCTGTCCCTGTACTGGACCATTTTGATGGCACTCAGCCAGTCATCCACGGTGGTAAAGGCCGTGAAGTCTGGGATAGAGCGGTCAAGCAGGGGTTGGGAAGGCCTGGCGAGACAGAGAGGAACAGGTGAACACACAGCTAAAGAGAGGTGGCACTCCAGACTGACTCTTCCCTCCTGGCACCACCTCTGAAGCTGAGGGGCCAGTCTTCTACTTCTAAGAATTGTCACAGGTCAGTCAATGACACAAACAGCTTGGTACAGTATTCAGTTGAAGGGAGGAGGACTGACTCCTCATCCAAAGATGCGATCCTGTAAAAGATGTGCACAGCCTCGCTAAATCTACGGGTAACAGTTTTCTTTTTCCTGATGTCTGAAAAGCATGGCATGGAACAGCCAAGCAATGACCGCCCTTCTCTGAACAGACCCAAGGCAGATACACTGGGAATGGAACCAGCCATCTTGAGGCCAGCCATTTTGAGGTCAGCCATCTTGATGTCAGCCATCTTGATGTCCCTCCAGTTTCACATCCAACTTCTCTCTAGGCCACAAGAGTTTACTTCCCATGTCTGCATGGCATTGCCCTCTTTAAGGTGCTCTTTGGAACTCTCCTTTACAAGGTCCACACCGCAGTCAGATATACTTTGCGAAATGCAGAATGATCCCATAAAAGCTCTTTCCTTGGTTGTAACATATGCCAAACCCTTCGATAGCTGCTCACTGTCCTAAAAATGAAGATAATGCTCAATACACCCCAAGGACCCTGAGTGCCCTTACTTTTGCCCACCTCACCGGCTTGGTCAACTTCATGCTTAGCAACTGGCCCTGAGCTTCTGACTCTCCTCACAGGCTAAGCACTTGCCCTTTGCCCTCATCCAGTCCATGCACTCTGGCCCTTCAGGTGGCATCTGCAAGAGCATCCACCAGATAGCTCTCGCTGCAACTGGGGGCATGATCTCTGGGAGCTCTGCACAGGACTCTGCCAAGTCCGCCATTAAGTGCTCAATTTTACATTTTTTTTTATGATCATCGGATCAATATCTGCTGGCCCTACATTATTTAAACCTCCACAATGGCAAGAACTACATCCTACTTGTTGTATAGAACCAGCACTGGGTACAAAGACTGGCCTGTAGCCACCTACTACGTTTTGGTTGAAAAGAGAAATTAATAGATGAGTTCATGCAAATGTATCTAAGTGAAGCACCACAGACACCGGAGCTGACAGCTGCTTTGTGCATCCATTCATATCAAAAGAATCTGCCTTGTATTTTGTTTTTTTGTCTCACAGCAATTGGAGCTTTTACCTATCTAAGTTTTGGCAAAAACTTCAAGCCAAGAGCTACACTGGCCTAGACAATCAGTGCAGTTAACAAAGAGGTGCCTCTCAGACGTGAGATTATTAAAAATGATGCATCACCAGTCATAGCAGATACAATCTACTAATACAGAGCCCAGTGCCGAGCCCACTGGCTGCCAACAGATGGCAGAAACCTGACCAGGTCTCAGAGTATCACATGAAATATATTTTAGAGGGAGAGAGGGAGGATAAAAAGAAGGCAAAAATCTGGGAATGTCTTCCATTAGTGGACAGTCTGTGCCAATCCAACTTTGCTCCCGAGAGAGCAAAGGCTGCCAACCATGCCCTTGGCCATGATAACAACCACCTCTAGGTGTTACCCTGCTTCACTAGACTCACACAGCGGTGATGGTTGCCACAGTCTTGAGACTAGCTGGGTTCCGGATCATCTTGTCCAGGGTGTTGACGATCTCGGCAAAGCGGGGCCGGCTATTGCGGTCCTTCTGCCAACAGTCCAGCATGAGTTGGTGCAGGGCAGCTGGGCAGTCCATAGGAGGGGGCAGTCGATAGTCCTGCTCGATGGCATTGATGACCTGTTGCAGCAAAGAAGAATCATGTGACTAAGAAAGGTGTTACCAGCTAAACATAGCAAAGACGGAGCCTCCTCCAGCCAAGTTGGCACAGTTACCCTCACTGGTTGCCACTCATCTCTTACTATGTGATTTGCTCTGATCTTGGTTTCCCTACCTAGGAAGTAGGGACAAGATTTTGTCACTTTGTGTCCTCTGTACCTGTTATAGGGAGGGCCTGGTACAATTGAGTCTCCGTGAATGTTTATTTAAGAATGAGAAGCTCAGCGCGCTGGAGAGGTGGTTCATTGGTTAAGAGCATTTGCGGTCTTCAGGAGACCCAGGTTTGGTTGCCAGTGCCCTCACCAGGCAGCTCACATCCATTTGTGACTCCTCTTCCATGGGATCTGATGCCCTTTTCTAGATTCTTCAGTTACTGCTTACCCATGGTGTACATACAGACAGACAAACATACACAAATACAAATGCAAAATTTAAATCAGTTTTAAGAATAGAAGGTAGGACTGGAGAGATGGCTCTGGTGGTAAAGAGTATGGACAGTTTTTGCAGAGGAGTGGGTTTGATTCCCAGCAGCCACACTGTGCAGCTCACAGTGGCCTGTAGCTCTAGAACTCCAGCTCCAGAGACATTCAATGTTTCTAGTTTCTGAGAGCACCAGCACTACTGTGTGTGAACATGTGTGTGAGCATATGAACATGCATGCACACGAACGTGTGTGCATGCACACACATACACACATATACACAGAAAAGGCATAGGACCTAGAGATAGTGGTGCACAGTTGCAATTACAGCAATTTAAAGGTTGAAGTAGGAGGATTCTGATTTCTGGGCTAGCCTGGGCTGTATAAGAAGACTTTATCTACAAAACAAAGAAAACAGAAGGTGCAGGGCTCAACTCTGCCTTCCTGAAAACAGGAGGTAAACAGCAGTGACAGATGTGATGCAGAAACCTGGCGAACTGTTATTTATAGATATGCTCCCAAAGCCTGAGATGACCTCATTCTTTCAGTCCTGAAGGAAAAGGAAGGGAGACAAATCAGCATTGCCGGTCCCACTCCGTGCCTGGATCCCGCAGATGCTCCCTGTGCAAGGCTGCCCTGAACCTCCTGAGGCAGCAGCATGGGAAGGATGGGAGGTCATGGCAAACACACTTTCAGTGTGGTGACAATAGTCCCCAAAGCAAGATGCGACCACAAAGTGAGTGCAAACCTCTAGTCCAGTGTGGGTGGTTTTCACTCCCTCTGCTGAAAAAAAAAAAAAACTTTGCAAAAGTTTCAGGACCTTTCAGCAGTTCATTTTTTCAGATTTGTATGTGTTTTCACACTGTGTGTCTTAATTCTCAACTCATGAAAGTCAATTTTGCCTCCTATGCACTTTTTGTATTAGAAAAATATCATAAGCGACCCAAGTTCTAACCATAGAATTCTATGAGGGCACATTTACAATACCACAGAAAGTCCGGAATCTAACGCCAGCCTTTACAGTGATATGGTCATTGAAATGGAAATAAGCTCACACTACCATATCAGGCAAAAGGGTGGGATGTCTAACTGTACAGCATGGTCTTACACTTTCATAAACAAACAAACAAACTGAAAGTCATAGCGAAACAGAGCCCGGCAACTGCACGGCAACCTGGTCGGGTATCCACGGTGGGGTGAATTGCAGTCACTTCAGGGCAGGAGGAACAGGATGCTCTCTCTGTTTTCCATCTTGCTTGTTTGTATTTTATTGCCTATAATAATTGTACATTGATTTTATATTAAACAGGTGAAGCACCTTAAACAACAAAGGAAATTATTTGGAGTTCGGTGATTTTCTGGTATTTTTACCTCCACTGGAAAAAAATCAGATTAATTTCAACTGATTGTTCTTTTCTTTCTGACCTTGTAAACTGGTCAAAAAGTGAACATCCTCAATCAGCTTATATTTTTACAGTTTGTATGGACAGTACAAGCAGTGTGAGATGATGTTACCTGAGGTTATTAGAGGTAATCAGTGTATTATTTTTCCATTTAATATGGGGAAAAATGAGCATCCACCGCATGTCGGTGTCACTGCAATATAAAATGATGAGTGCCTGGGAACACTGTCTTTTGAAGACTGACTAATTTTTAGTTCCTCCAAGCTGTTTTCAGTCAAATTCCTTTGTATCCTCTTTGGAGGACATTATGACCCCATTTTCCCGGTGAGAAAATGGACAACTAGGCAATGAAGCAATGTGCCTGAGACATAGGTGTGTAAAAGGTGGCAGCTAACACACATAGGATACCTGGCTTTAAGGTGTCTATCATCTATCTCTGGGGCCACAGCACTCAGCTGGAGCCTCTGAGGCATCCATAGGCTAAAACATGGTAGAGCTAAGCTAAGGGATCCACAAGAGCCAGTGACTCGGCATTGTTCCTATTAAGCTGGTTCATTGACATGTGCCATTTCTAAAGTCTTCTGAGCAACCGGACTGAGGGACACGGTGTCTCCATTCACTGTGGGAGACAGGTGGAATTGTTCACTGAGCATTCAGAGTTGCTTTCTCTAGATCACCTAAGGCCAAACTAGGTGAGGTCAGCAGGAGGGGCTAGAACCCAGGTTCCCAGTGTCATGGACTTTGAGAGCTCCAAAGTCTTCTCTGCAGGGTAGCAAAAGGCATTTGTGTTCCTCTCAAGTCCTGGCACTACTGTATAAACCAATTTCCCCCACAAGCAAGTCAACCCCTCTCTCTGTCTCAGAGGCACAGCGCTGAGGAGCACTGCTTGAGGAGCACTTCACTGTGCTGCACTGTGGACCCAAGTACTCCACATAGGGCATCAAGAGGATGGGATCCACGGATGTACTGAATCTTCCGCCCACGAGCTTTAGACTGAAGCAATGTAGCCATATTGATAATTGCCCTGGTAATTTTTTGTTTGTTTGGCTGTTTTTGCTTTTGTTTGTCATTTCCTCAATGTGTTTGGCATGCTTACCTGCTTTTGAAGAGACTATCAAACCATCTGGTGCTCCTGCCCCTCAGAAGGGCCAGTCCGGAGCAGAATGGCTACGTTGGTATGAGTACGACATGGGGTTGGAGGTGTTGGCCAGTGAATCTTGGGTGCAAGTTCTACTTCTCATTATATGAAATCTAGGGATAGTCACTGGATGAGAAATTGCATAGTAGGATGCTTGAAAGGTGTTGTAATAGGAGCGGCGGGGCTATGTTCCTGGCACCCAGCCGCCCGCCACCGGCTAGCTTTACCCGAAATAACAACACACAAACTGTATTCACTTAAACACTGCTTGGCCCATTAGCTCCAGCCCTTACTGGCTAATTCTGATATCCTGATCAACCCATCTCTAATAAACTGTGTAGCACCGGTCTTACCAGGAAAGATTCAGCATGTCTGACCTGGCGGCTTGCTTCATCGCGTGTGTCTGCCCGGGAGAGGGGAGCATGGCCTCTGAGCTCACTTCCTCTTCCTCCCAGCATTCTGTTCTGTTTACTCCTCCCACCTATGTTTTAACCTATGAGGCCAAGCAGTTTCTTTATTAATTAACCAATGACCTTCCTCCATCAGAAAGGCGAGAAGACACAGTGCGGGGGAACAGGTTGAACTCTGCACAGATGACTGACAGCAAAGTCCTTATCATGTGGAGGGTGTTAATACCACCACCTCTTAGTGGACAATTTCTCAGCAAGTAGGGAGCCATTAGTGGCCATGTTGGAAGTCTAGGAAGGTAGTGTTTGAAATCACCAAGCACATAGTAGGGATACATTGGGGCCATATCCCGTTGATCACCTTTTCCCATAGAGGATGACCATGGGAACTCTCTTCCCATATGCATGCTTACAAAGTGGGACTTCATTAGATATTTCTCCTAGATGATTCTGTTGCAATTACCCAAGTTGATACCCAAGCACTGATGCTTCTAAAGTCTTTATACTTTGTACAAGCTACATTTCTCACGGCTGAGAGTGGACAGAAGCAACTTTAGGCAGAGAGGAACCATTGTGGCTCACAGGTTCATGGAGTTAGGGTCCACCGTGGCAAGGAAGCCATGACAGAGAGCAAGGTTAGCTGTTGCTTGGTACCTGTTTGAAACACAGTATCAACCAGGAAGCAGAGAATTTGAACCACGTGTGAAAACACATGAACCTCTGAGAGACATTTCACATCCAAACTGTAATACTCTTCTTATGATTTAGATATGCCTGCAAAGGCCATGTGTTCAAGGCTTGTTCAGTAGCCTATGGTGCTATAAGGAGATGGTATAACGCTACTTCAGGAAGTGTCACCTAGCTAGAGAAAGCATATATCACTGAAGACATGCCCTCGAATGGGATATTGACACCCTGCCTTCTCTTCCCCTTTCTTTTGCTTCCCGACTCTGTTAGCTGATGACCATCTTCCTCTGCTACATGCCACACCACCCTAACATTCCATCTCATAAAGTTCTCAAAGCCATGAAGTCAACCAACTGTGAATGACATGCCTAAAATAAAAATAAAATAAACCTTTTCTTTTGTAAAATCATTTCTCTCGGGTAATTTGTTACAGGAATGGAGAGCTGACTAACACAACTCCCAGCTTTGAGGAAAAAGATGCCTTGGTCATCCACTGGTATTTGGGGAGCATTCGCCTGCTGGGCCTCATCTTTGAGGTGATTTTCCTGGGGATATTTTATTCTCTTTTTAAAAGTTTAGAACTTCTATAAATTTGTGTAGTGCATATAACTCATGGTTATTATTACAGTACCATTAGATCAAACACATTGCTAGACCTCTATTAGGACTTGGGGATGATTCTCTGCCACCCTGCCTCATCTCATTTACAGATATGGAGAGTAGTGTGGAGACACACTTAGCTCACATGTCTGACTGTGACAAATACAAGAGGCCATTTGGATTGTATGGGAAGACTTGGCCTAAGGCCAGGGCCTGGGATATTTTACTTAACAGGAATGAAGATCTATTGGGAGGACTTCTAAGTCCCTTCCTTGGCTCATAGCAGGGTGAGGTCTATTAATATTAAGAAGAGAGGAGTTCAAGGTCAGACTGGTATATAGAGCAGAGTGAGTTCCAAGACAGCTAGGGCTATACAGAGAAACCCTGTCTCAAAAGGGTGGATATTAGAGCAAGATCAGAAAGCACTTCAAGGGGGAAGACAGAGGGAGGTGTTGGGGTGGATGTGAGAAACAGTCTAGGCAATTTAGTCTGAGTTTATTATGCAGTCTGCAGTCCAGTGTGACTAAACATTTTAGGGCCTAACCAAAATGTTGAGCTCAGAGAGGGATTTGCTGTGTGTACATGAGCCCAGAGATGGTGGGTGTGAGGTTGGTTGCACACAGGAGCCTGTAGGAAGTCCCAAGCATTTTCTGGTGTTATATGAGGGACTGTAGCCTCTCTGGAAAGTGAGCGAAGTCCTTCCCTCAAATTCTGACTTGAGTTCTTGGCTGTGCCAGAATTCCCATTTCCTGTTAGCGAGCCGGAGGCAGGCGGTACCTACTCGACCCTGAACTGGGAAGAGTGAAGTGGAGGAGCGGAGTGCAGCACAGGAACCAGGGCACAGTGGGTTAAGTTGAGCTCTGATGTTTCAGTGAAACTGCAGCTCCTCTCCACAGACAATGTCACTCTCATTATCTCTGTCAATCAGATCCAAGCAGCAGAAGTTCCAAGCTGCTCTCTCTGGCTGACAAACTCTCTGTACATGTTCAAAGACCTTCCTGGGCTCCAGAAGCCCAATTACCAGCACTCCGACTTGCCTCTGCAATTCTCTTCCTTCAAGCCTTTTCAATTGTCATCTGTAAAATCCTTCACCGCTGCCACCTCCCTGCTTTCTGATGAGTGTGACTGTAGCCCAGCCTCAGGGAGCCCCTCCTGACTCTCCCCCAGGCCAGGTCCCAGGGGCTTTCTGAATGAGCATGATGTCACCTCCTGTGCCCATTAGGAGCAGAATTGCACTTGGGACAAGGCTTAGAGGCTTTATTTTGGAAAAGTATAACAAAATGAGAATTATTGACTATTTTGCAGATGTTCACATTCCCTCTGAGTCTCTACTCAAACATCAAATATCCAGAAAGCTTCCTCCCTCCTCCTAAAGGCTCCCCAAACCCTCTGTATATGCCACTGGACTGTAAACCCTTCAAGAGGAGGATCAGCAAGTGCGTTGTTTTGATCGCCATTAGCATGAGCTGACTGTGTTGAATGAATGATTGGGGAATTCTTGAAACCCAATGTCAGAAACCTCCATTTATTTTCAGCACAGGTGAATGCATTGCCTGAGAATATCTCAAGTGTCAAATCTCGCTTGTTGGTTTTGTAATCCATTCTATGTGAGCTGAATTGTTCTTTATCGGATTAAGGTCTCTGGGTGGGGACAAGATGGGTCTGCTTTGTCTGGCAAGCAGTTTTCACTTAGACAGTATAGATGGAAGCCGTGCGCAGCCGATTTCATAAAAGCAGCCTAGTGCCTGTCAGCTCTGGCACTTACTGATTGGACACACTACAGGAACAGAGGCGAGGCGTGGCTAATCACAGATAATAGAGGACCTAGATGCCACACGGTTGGCATCAGGACCTGGTTAAGGACGTCGTCATTTCGTCGGCTCTGAACTGAAGGACTCTGCACACGACAGCACCAAATACCATTCCACAATCACCGTAGGTCCTTTTCTTATAATTTTGCTGGGAAACTACCACCTTTCTCTGTCTTCTGAGAAAAGACTGTCTGGGGGCAGCTTTCACAAGCTGAAGAGTGCCTCAGAGTCCACCGAGGCATAGACGTGCTTACAGTGTGACTGTAGGAGCCGAATGAATTTGATCTATACTAGGGACAGCCCTGTCCCCTCCAGTCTAGAACCTTGGAAAGAAAATAACTGTCCCCATGAAGGTGGGAAGGGAAAACAAGACACACATGCAGGCTTTGCAAGTTGCAAGTTTCTGGGCACCAAGCAGAGAGTGGGCATTTGAAACACAGAAAAGGAGTGATATGGGAGGAAATATCTCAGGTCAAAGGTGGTATTAAAATCCAGGCAAGACTTTTGATTGGAATCTTATCAGACCCAAGTACCTTCAAAAATTTCATTGTTCTTTACTAGGAAGCAAATTTCCCATTTGAAAGAACATCACCCAAATGTCTCTACTTAGAGCGTCTTTAGTGGCTTCTTCCCTCCATTCTCATCCTCTCTGTGGAGTGCAGCCTGGAGAGAGGTTGATGGCCTCCCTATAGACAGGGGTTCTATGTCTACAGCCTGAAGTTGGCCACCTTGGGACTCTTTCTCAGGATCTTCTTTGCTGATATTAGCACAGGCCAAACAAGACTGGCTTCTCAGGGAAGAAGGACTCCTTATGCTGCTTCTCTTTAAGCTGATGGTAAAAGTTGCAGAAACATGGAAACCTTGGCACTCACAGCATGAGGTCTACTTGGATGAGTGTTTACGACAGTTAGATGTGGCTGATACTTACATCTTGATTGGACATATCCCAGTAGGGTCTCTCTCCAAATGACATGACTTCCCACATGACAATCCCATAGCTCCAGACATCGCTGGCTGACGTAAACTTGCGGTAGGCGATAGCCTCTGGAGCTGTCCATCTCACGGGGATCTTTCCTCCCTAAAGAAGGAAAAACCAAAGTTGGTCCAAATAAGTAAAACAAAAAAAGGCACACATCTTACTTCATACCATACCCTACATTGTTTCAGCCTGTGAATTGGGGTAACCAAGAAACTCCGTGACTGGTAAATAAGAAACATTGAGGGAGGTCTACTTAGAGGAGCTTTGGGGGAGCCTTTACTAGCCCCATGGGCACTCCACACATGAAGGGGATGGCAATGGTGAGATTCCATCACCCCACCCTGATACCCTGCACTGATTTTTACCACTACTGCCGGGTAAGGTGGTGGGAGGAGAGAATACAACCATTCTAAACTCAGTAGCACCACATCAGATTGGCTAGCCAATGGTTGTCATTGTCTCATGTCAATGTAAACACCACAGACTTGGATCAAGAGGAAACACAATGAACCTAAAGGAGAGCTGGGGCATAAGCTCTGGGGACCCTCCTACCGAAAAGTCACCCCAGCTGTACCTCTGCCCCTATTCACATTGTGCTCCATCCCAGAGGGAAGGTTTTTCTAGTTCCAAGTCCTGCTTACAGCCCTGGGCTGCACTGGGTGTGAGGGGTCTTTAGCCCTTAGCTCGCCTCTAGACCTGATCAGCACTGCTAACCTAAAGCTAAAATCTGTCTTTGCCAAACATCACTTAGCCAGCGCATGAGCAAACAGCATCTGCTCTTCATGGGCTCTCTTTGAGGAAGACCTGGGGTCTCAGAGAGTAGCTTCCTGGAGACTATACAAATGTCATCATGGCACACAGATAGTGGGGAGGTAGACCAGAAACTCAAAATGTATTTAATGCAATTGAAAAAGGAGGAGGGTAAGGATGGAGGTTAGCTGTAGGGGTTCTGAAAATTGGGGTACCTGTTTGGACATCAGTACTGGCTTTTTCTGCCTATGGGGCCAGGCCAAATACCCACCCTCTCTGAGCACCTGCTCATGAGCACCTGTAGAGTTTGGCCCTCACGTGTCATAAGCAGCTGCTCTTCCTATAGGTCTGATGCCACACTGCCTGTGTGTTAACTGGTATTTTCACTAGAGAGCAAGTTATTGATTGACCAGACAGACTTGCTGTGGAAGGGAAATCCAGACCAACAGCAGGAAAGGACTCAAGCAATCTGGCCTAGCCAAGGCCAGAGATTCCTCAGAAGGAATCAGAGAGCAGTGAGGGTGGGACAGAAAGCGCTAAGTATGGCTTAGTGTTAATGTGAGCTACGTCACGCTGTCACCCAAACACATCCTTTCCTAGGACAATGTGATCCTCTTTCTCTACTCATCATTCCAAACACCAGTATCTCACCGTTCTGTGCCTGGGCAGCGAATGGCTCCGTTGTCCCTGAAACTAAGGGAATCAGGCAAGGGCAGGCTACACCAGGGAGCAACAGAGCCCACTTTCTTTCCTCTCAGGGCTCATGCTTCTTCTGTAGGAGCTAACTTTTATACTGGGCACTCTTGCAATCCATTTGAATCACCAAAATCGATGGTAGAGTTTGGCAGAAATGCTTCAAAGGTGTTTAAATGGTTAATCTACAGGCTAGGGGGAGAAGAAACAGTGGACAGCAAGATGGATTTTTGTGTTTCCTCTCCAGGGCTGGGAGGAAGAAAGGCCGCCTGGCCTGGACCTCCCCAAGCTCATGGCCCATGCTCTTCAAGGAAGACACTCCTGATTTCCCCTGGGGATTCTGGCAGGCTTTTGTGGTGGGAGGTGTCCTCAGCTCAAATGCCAGAAACATGACAAATGTCTCGAGGACGGGTTTAGGCTGCCCTGCAAGGGATGCTCTGTCCTCACCATCCCCAGAACATGAATGCATTTACTGGCTTTACCAATATGGTACCCACGACTGGGAAGAGAGGTAGAAAATTCATCGGATGAACAAATAACTGCCAAACATAAAAACGTCAGCAGGTGGTAGCTCAGAGACCCTTGTTCTATGTTGCCCATGAGGGAGGGTCCATTGAAACACCATGAGATAGCCTGGGTTTCTCCAAAGAAAAAGTGGGCTTGCTTTTTCAAATTACTTGGGTTCGGCCAGGGCAATAGGTCGGGCAGTAAAGTGCTTCTCTTACAACCACAAGGACCCAAGTTTGATCCCCAGAACCAATATAAAGAAGGCCAGGAGTGGTAGTGGGTGCTTGTAAAAGCAATACTGGAGACTGGCATATGCCTGGGCCTCATGGCTGGCCAGTCTAGCCTACTTGGTGAGCTCTAGACCAATAACAGACCCTGCATCAACACATACTGTAGACAACACCTGAGTTAAGTGTGGTAAGAGAGAACGGGAAGTGTTTGTGTATGTGAGTGTGTGTGTGTGAGAGAGAGAGACAGAGAAAGAGACAGAGAGAAAGACTATGAGAGAGAGAGAGAGAGAGAGAGAGAGAGAGGAAAAGAGAGAGAGAGACAGAGAGAAATGATTGTTCGTGTGTGTGTGTGTGTGTGTGTGAGAGAGAGAGAGAGAGAGAGAGAGAGAGAGAGAGAGAGAGAGAGAGAGAGAGAGAGAGAGAGAGAGA
>NW_004949122.1:2389006-2401522 GCF_000317375.1 Microtus ochrogaster | reverse complement strand
GAGAGAGAGAGAGAGAGAGAGAGAGAGAGAGAGAGAGACTGAGAGAGAGTGCAAGACTGAGAGAAAGACGAGGTAGAGAGAGTCCATAAGTAAACTGGACTTGGGGCTTGGTTATCTTGTCCACGGGGGAGGGGCTTATCTTTTGTGTGTGTTTGTTGGGGAGGAGTGAGGGATGAAAGAGTAGTTCTGAATTTCAATGAGATGGTTTGGGAGTCTGGAAGTGTCCTCCTCTGCCAAATCTGGAGCAGACCCCAGGGGCCGTCAGCGACAGCTGTTGAGTTGCTCCCTCTTGCATGTAAAGCGGCAGTGCCAGGCCCGCTGGTGGGGAGCCTCGAGCCCTCCTGCCACCTTGCACTGTTGGGCTTCACTGAACATGGAGTTTGGCCTGTCACCACGACTCCCTCCTTCTCAGCAGGTGCCTGGGCCTTCCAGAAGAGCCACCCTGGACAAGTAAGTGGCAGCTTGTCATGGCTAGCGCTTCTCCTTGGCTGAAAAACCAGGGATGCACTGACCTCTGAGGCAAAACAAAGGGAAACATGAAGTTAGGGAAGCATGTGGTGGCTGCTTGCCCTCCTGAAGATCTTGCATTTTCCTTCTATTTTTTAAAACACCACACAGGCGACATTGATTTCTGATGCTCATCGGTAATTACAGTGATGGTTATGATTACTTAACTTGTCTTCAATTATGTGACAGGAAATCTACTAAGTCAGAGAATGCTGACCAGCCCCATGAGGGGACCAAAGAGAAAGGAGGTGGACAACCCTGTAGCAGGCGGGGCGTGCACAAGCCAGGAAGGTCTTACTGCTAGAAGAGGAAATCTGTACCAGAAGCCAAGGCTAGTGCATCCACATGTCTGCAATGTGTTGCCAGGGTCTCTTACTCTCCATTGTAGGCATTCAGAAAGGGGCACAGATGAACGGTAACTTCCTCTATTGGATGGTGGGTAACACAAAAGAATTCTTGTTGTGCTGAAGAATGGATAGGTTCACTAGAAAGAAATCAGCATCCTGTGGATTGATTACAGAGAAAGACTACAGAGACACTTGACTCTGGACCAGGCTTTGCACAGTACCCTGACTTGCTTCCCCAGGGATGCTGAGAGCGCAGGTCTGTGCTCTGCAGACAATGATATAATAGTCCTGTTCCTCTTTGCTGTGACCAAATACCCGAGAGAAACAAGTTCCCAGAGGGATTGTTTATTCTGGCTCAGAGCTATAGAGCTGTTGATCTCTGATGGCGAGGAGAAGCCAAGAGAACAGCCACTTCATGGCAGGCAGGAAACAGAGCAGGAGGCACACAGGAAGGGGCCAAGGTAAGGAACAACTTCCAGTGGTCAACTTCCTCCAATTAGGTCCCACGAGACAGGCATTTACACAGTACTCACTCTGTCCCATGTCCTACCCTGGGAACATGGTAGTGACGAGACTCAACCTCTACCTCAAGAAGCAAAGCTTATCCCTGTGGCCACCCAGTCAGTACATTGTCTTGTCACAGTGAGGATAAGGACAGTACACACCCTTTGTCCTCTAATCCAGCCTATTGGGGAGTTTCCTAGGCTCCACTCTGGTCTCAGGGCTCATCCTCCGATGAATCCTCATCTTAGAGAAGTTTCTGGGTGACTGGCATGGTCAGCATATCTCTCTCCACCATATTCTGTGAAACACAGTCTCTTTGGAACTGTGGAGGAATCCAGGCACTAACAAATATCGATCATGGTGGTCATAGGCTTGTTCACAGAGTACTGGAATCAGAGCGCAGACCGTTCTTAGGGTTTGGGAGTGATAGGTATATGACAAGAATGTCACACAGTGAATCTGAATTTCATAAGTGCACGGCCCCAGGCGGTTTATAGCATAGAAAATATGTGGGAATTTTAAGGGGCCAGGTGTATAACCCAGGAAGCATGTTATTGTTATCATTAAACAAGGACCTACTAAGAGTTATGAGTTGGATCATGTCACCCACAAGAAGATATGTCCACCCTCTAACCAGTCATTGTGACATTAGGGTCCAGGGGATATAACCAAGTTAAGATGAGGTCACCTGTGTTGGAATTGTCCCTAAATGTAAAGCTGGCTTCTTTATAGGAAGGTCATGCTCATGTATGGCAGCACAAAGGGGTGGTCACCCTGTGAAGACAGAGGAGGCAGAGCTGCAGATGACCACGTAAGGGACAGGCGGAATGAGAGGGGAGGAGATTCCTCTCTGTGGCCTTCAGAAGGAGCTTGGCCCTGACTAAATGGGAACCTTGGCCTTGCAGACTGCACAGTTGAGACACTGAATTCCTGTGATTTAAAGTCTACTTATTGAAATTCTCCTTCCTTACAGCCACTGCAGAGAGCCCTTGCCTGAACTACACACAGCTGTAGTTCAGCTCTGACAAAACACTGCCATTAGAGAGTGGTGGGACTCGGGAATGAGGGAGGGTTCTGCTGATACTTCATACCAAAGCTTAATTAATCTTGGGCCCCAGCGATATCTACTCACAGATGTTTATCAGACCCAGCCACGGTCCACACCATGGAGGGTTCTTCTCTAGCATGCAGCAGAGTCTCCGAACCTAGTGGCAACTTCAGCCAAGAGGGCCATGCTAGACACACCCAACACTGAAGGCAAAGCCAACACTCCTCTCCATGCCTAGGTGGCCTAGCCCAGTAGTTCTCAAGTTTGTCTGCCCACTGTAACCGCTCAGGGAAAGTCTTTATCGTCTTTATAAGCTGGGACAGTTAATCCCAGGTACCTTCCTTGGGTAGAATTTCTGGGTGTGATGTCCAAGAATTGGGAGGTTTAACAGGAATCTGAATTAGAAAAGATTCACTGGTAGGTGGTTCTTCTATGTAGACATAAGTTGCCTCTGAGACCGCAGAAGGGGGTGTCAGCCTTGGTTAGCAATGTCTGTAGTGGGCGTGGGGACAGGTGGCTATGCATGCATGGCATGCCTTTGCTAATACTGCACTAACTCTCACATGGTCTTAAGATGCTGAAAAAGGGACAGAGGGCAAACTTGCCTTGCATGTCGAGAGTCCCTCTAGAGTGGGCAGATTGAACACACCTCTTGGGGCAGTGACCATCCTGACTGGAGATGACCAGCCTGGATGAGGCAGCCACCCATGAAAACAGCTCTGTGCAGACCTGTGTCGACAAGTCGGGACGCAGATGTCTGTGTCTCCAGAGCACATCTATGTGGCACACCCCCCTTCTGTTCCTGAGTCTGCTACTCTGGCCCAAAAGATCTGTAAAGAGCCTAAGGTCTAAATAAGAAGAATATTTCAGAATGAATCGCCAGTTTCAAAGGCACCGGCAAGCAAGCACATCAATCCATTTTCCTCAGCCTAACAAGTCAAGTGATTTTTTTCCCCTAGATAAGACAAGAATCAGTCGAGGACAGGAAGTTTCTGCTTAAAGGCCTCTGTTCCCTCCCAGCTCCTAACAGCCAGTGGAAACAGCGCCTCCTGGCTGTTGAATTGCAATTGAACCTAAGTGACAAAGAGGAGCTTCCTAGGATGGTCGGAATTTGCAGGGAAAAGGTCTCTCCACCTTTAGAGGGAGCTCATCTGGCCCCGCTGCCACCTTCATTCTAGAAGTCAGGCTCTTGTTAGAGACACTGTAGTTTATTTCCCTGCTAAGGATTATAATACAACATACAGAGAAGAAGGACTCAATGAGCTGGGGGCTGGCTGCTGGGACAGGCGAGCTTCTGGGAGGGTGTTCTCATTTGTCTTGCAAATAACACACACAAGCAGCCAAAGAGAAGGCTGGGAGAAAAGACAATCCAGAAAAAGACACCCGGCCTTGGTGACTGCAGAAGAAATTGTTTCTAAACAGAATGTTTTTCAAAGCTTTTCTTGAAGCATTAGCTGCGCCTGCAAAATGAATGACACAATGTATTTCATACAAGTAATAAAATATGTGATTTGAATAACTACAAATGAAAAGATTTACAGTCGGTGGGCTCCCGGCTGCCTCTCCCCTGAGCTTTGTGCGTGCCGAAGCCCTTCTGCAAGATGCAGCAAAAGGTAATTGCAGCCCAAACATCATTTCCCAGCAGCTAGAGAAAGGCCTATTTGGACATAAATTAACTAAAAATATGCGAGTGATAGTGTGTATTTCATGTGTGAAGAACAGAAAGGCCACTTGGTGATGTTTCTGACTGGTGGAAAAAAATCCCAGTTCCAAACGAAACAGATGAAACAGAAGCCATTTCTCTGCAGCCCAGTGACAGGAAAACAGCTGGCTTTTATTACCCACCCCCAAAGCAGCCCCCGCTGCTCGATCATTATTATCTCCCATCATTTAGCACTTCTTGAGTTTACAATTAAAAATAAAGAATGGAGAGATGAGAGGTAAACGGGTCCAAAGCTGCCGCCATTCATTTGACAAGCACATAGGTTACTACTGCCTTCCTGCTGGCCTGGAACAGTAGAACAGAAGGAAGAAACATGGCTTCTGCCCTGAAGAGGGCACCGTCCAGGGAAGTCAGCAATGTGGGCTCAGGGACGGTGATGTAGGCAGGTGCTCTTCTGCATGGGACCCTAAAGCTGGGCCCTGCTGTCAGTGATTCTGAAGGGCCATCTTGGGTCAACGGGATGAAAGGGATCTAGATTCTCTGCGTTTTGCCTTCACAGATAGAATGTTTGCTGATAACCCAGGGAGGGATCTAGACATCCGTCAGGGATCTAGTACGCAGGTCTGGATTCCCCTGCTATGGAAACCAAACACCCTCATTTAGTGGTCAGGGACCATGAGCCTCTAGGCCCTTTAGATGGCAGGCGGGCGTGGAGGATCAGGAAGCAAGGAACAGGCAAGGTTGGAAAGAGGTTTCCCGCTCACCCGGAAGTCATAGCCACTGTCATCGCTGCTTCTCAGAACCTGCAGGGACTGAGCTTCTTCCTGGAGCTCAACTAACCCATTTGCTCCCTGCTGCTTTCCCCAGCTCCAGCCCCCTTGAATCAGCCACAGCCCCTCACTATCTGCAGACAGACCATTTGCTGCACCTCCAAACCTCAACTTGTCCACAGTTTCTTGGGAGCTCTTGCTACATCCTCCTACCTCCAGATCTGTGTTTCCCCAACAACATCTGGCACCCCCTCCCATTCTATTCCATTTCTACTTCTGTGCGAGGAGGGCACTGGGTCTTTCTGCTGTCTATCACTGGACTGCCCCTCCTACAGCCCCGCACTTGGCAGGGCTTCTGTCTGATTGTGAGCAGGAGAGCTGGCAGCTTCTCTGCCTCTAGATTAGTGGTTCTCAACCTGTGGGATTGTGACCCCCCAGGGGTCTCATATCTGATATTTACATTATAATTCTAAAATTACAGTTATAAAGTAGCAACAAAATAATTTTATGTTTGGGGGGTCACCACAACATGAGGAACTATATATTAAAGGGTCGCAGCATTAGGAAGATTGAGAAACACTGCTCTCGAAAACACAGGGGATCTAAGATACAGACCGGCCTCTGCTCTACATCCCAGAGACTTCTGCTCAGCCTTGCCGAAAACTGTAGAGTCTGATCTGCTGGCCTTACCAAGGTAACTATGGCCTCTAGTATTTTCCCTCCTATTCATGGAATATAAGCAACTGAGGTGGGCTGATAATAACTTACATTGACAGGAAAAGTAGGTCTATTTTTATTCGCATTGCATTCTCTGACTCCTTACCAACATCCATGAACCACGCCTCGAATCTCCTTTTTTATTTCTACCCCAAAAGCTGATCGGAAACAATCGTTCACACTAGACAGCTTATTCTGGCCTCCTGAGCAGCAGCCCCTTCTTGGCATGGCTTCTCCCTCAAACAAACCAGCAGTTATAACCAAGTCACTTAACCGCTCCATCTTACTGTCTCCACCTGCCAATGGGGATAATAATGCTTAATTATCTCCGAGGGGTGCATGAGGAGCTGTTAGCTGGTGCTGGCAGAAGAGCCAGCAAGTGTGCTACTGAGGCTGCTCCACCTGCCTCCCAGCAGGACCCCTGTTCCCTGAGTCTCCTGTCTTCCTCTACAGGCAGTGAGCAATGGCTGGGCAGAATGGGGTGGAGGCATGCCCAAGGCCACCTAGGGAGGCCAGCTTCTTCCTGGATGTCTTCCACGTCAGTGCTGCGAACTGAATCAGATATTCTGAATCTTGATTTATAGACCCTGGCAATGGAGCTACCCAGGGTACATACCTGATGAAAGGTGGTGGGGCACTGAAACCTCCCCTCCTGCGCTGTGTTTGGATAATGGGAAGGAAGGGAAGATAAATGCAGACATGTGTTCCTATGTGTGGAGGGAGAGTAGTAGCTTTTGACTCATACAAGGGAAGAAACAGAATGGGTTCTGCATTACATTCTCAGACTGTAGAGCCCCGACTGTCTCCAAAAATCGCTCCCTCTCACCCTCCCTCCCTCCACTCCCCCATAAAGAATTAACACACTCGATGTGCAGGTTGAGAATAAGTGAAGGGGATCGATGGTGCCCTGGGTGAGGAAGGGGGATTGGAAACGGGCTTATCGCAACCATGGCAAAAGGATTTGGAAAATGAACTTCTAGCTAGATTTAAAATCTGCAAATCTGTAGGATGGCTACTAGGTACAGATGCAACACCCTGAGAGACACACTTCATCTGCATACTATATAAGGAATAACCTAAATCCCATCACGAGAAGCTATAAGGCGAACCTGAACCAGGGAGATCCCATTAAAAATATACAAATGAAGGCCAAGAAGATGGTTCAGAGGGTAAAGGCACTTCACTGCCAAACCCAAGGAGTCAGTTCAGTCCTGGGAGTGAACCGATTCCCTAAAATTATCCTCTGAGTGCCACACATATACCAGGGCATTCATGCACAGGCACATGCACACAGTAATAAATAAATAAAATACATGAATGATATTCTTTAAAACACTATTTAAAACATTAGTAACATTAAAAAACAACATCGTGAAAGCATTCCTGATTGGAGAAGAAGTCAATGTGAACTAAGGACATATCTGATCCCAGTACGAGGGGGAAAATGCGTAGGAAGACATTGGTGGGGTAAGCTAAATGAAAATATGGATAACAGATTAGATAAGAGTATTTTATCTGTGTTAAATTATTAAGTAGGGGAAATGCCAGAGGAATATTTGAATATCCTTATCCTTATCCTTATCCATATCCTTATCCATATCCTTATCCATATCCTTATCCATAATATGGAAATAATACATAGGAAAATATCCAGGAGTAAAGAGTTATAATATATGTAATACATTGACTAAGAGTTCAGAAAAGGGTTGGGATATAGATCAAGGAACAGCATTTGCCTAGGATGTATTGAATGCCAGAGACTCTGGGTTCCATCCCCAGTACTAAAAAAAAAAAAAAAAAAAAAAAAAAAAATGCATGGGCATGGGGGGGGAGTATTTCACAAAATTAGAATGGGAGTGAAAATAATAAAGAGAGGGAGCTGGGACCAAGGGCACAGGCCTGCGATCCTTAGTTCTTCAGGAGGATGAAGCAGGAATATCCCAAGTTCAAGACTAGTCTAGTCTGGGGAACTTAGTGACCCAGTTTAAAACAAACAAACAAACAAACAAACAAGCGAATAAAAGTTCCAATAGGGGAATGTACCTAAGATATAGCTCAGTGAAGAGTACCTAGTTTTTATCATATATTTATTGTGTGAGATCTGAGGTTCTCAACAAAACACACACACACACACATGCACACACAGACATGCATGTATGCTCACACAAGCACACATGCGCACGCATGCACACACACACACGACAAAGAGAAATGGACTAAAACCTATATAGGTGTTTGTATTTCTGTTGTAAATATTCTTTACATTTGAATCCTTCAATTTTAAATGTGCAAAAAGTTTTTAAAAAAAGTTTTACTTATTTTTGATAATTTCATATATCCTATTCCTTTCTAACTCTCTCCAACTACCCTAAACCCCCTTTTCCTAATGTATATCCCTCTTGTTTATTGTTTTTAATAATCCAATAGGTTTAATTAGTGTTACTTGCCTGTATATGGGTTTGAAGCTATTTACTGGATACAGCAACTCACTGGTGCCTATACCCATGAAGAAAAATGACTCCATAGCTCTCAGCACCATTATCTGCCAAGAGTTCTTCAGAGGAGGGTGGGACCTCATATGCCCCTCTCCCATCAATGCTGGAAGGTTGATGGGCTTGATCTTATCCAGATAGTCACCAGTGCCATGAGTTCATGACTGTGAGAGCCATGTCATGTCTAGAAGACAGCATTTCACTAGACTTCTTACTCTCTGGTAAATGTGCAAAAATGATTAGACCAGCAAGTTTGCTTAGATTATTCCACAGAATGGTTGACATGAGTGTGTATAGAGGCATCTGTGTAGCAGGATTTCTTTTGAGCCACCAACCAGCTCCCAAATCATGATAAAGAAACTTATTATTAATTATGAATGTTCAGTCTTAGTTTAGGCTTGTTTCTTGGTAGTTTTTTTTTAACTTAAATTAACCTGTTTCTCTTCATCTACATGTTGCCTCAGGGCTTTTTACCTTTTCATTCTGTATGTCCTACTTTTCCTGCTTCTTTTGAGTCTGGCTGGCTGGCAACTGCCTGCCTGCCTGGCCCTGGACGTCTCCCTTTCTATCTCCCGTTTTCTCCTTCTCAGGCCTAGATTCCTCCTCCTCCTTAATTCTCCCTGCCTTCCAGCCCTGCCTAAGCCCCTACTTCCTAACTATTGGCTGTACAGTTTTTTTATTAGACCAATCAGGTACCTTAGGCAGGCAAAGCACCACATCTCTCTACATTGTTAAACAAATGCAACACATTTATATAAAGGTACCAGTGAAAACCGGAAGACCAAACTGCAGAGACAGCAAAAAGCAATCTCCTTGAGCATAAAGCATATTCATAATACATGGGTAAATGACAAAGAATGTTCACAACCAGCAAGGGGAGGATGATTTAAATTTTAAGAGATTGTATACACACACACACACACACACACACACACACACACACACACACACCATCCTCTCTCTACACACACAAGCCCACACACTTTAGTTAAGAAGGAGCCATATCAAAAGCACTGACACTAACCACTTTTAAGAGTTGTGGAGAAGAAGGCAAGGTTTTGTCTATTTTTTGTAACCTTAAATGCATGCTTAATTAAAACTGTAATGGTTTAAAAACATAGCATCCTGAAGACTTCTTCTGATTCCTTTCTTTACAAAGACTTGTCTTCCTAGTTGAACAACTGAGCCTCTTTTGCTGCAACTGTGGGATTACTTTCTTCCCAGATGTGGGACAGGGAGTATGTGGGTTTCGTTAATCAAAAGTCTGATGAAAGGGTCTGGTTATAACAGCCATCAGAGTTGGATAACAGAAACTAGTGTTTCTTCCATTGTTAAATATCCAGAAGCCTTTGGGGCAGACACATTGCACCTAGGGTCCCTGGGCTGTTGTTTCATTCTAAATTAGCTATTCTACTTAGCTTCTCAAATCTCCTGTGATATTTACCACACTTTACTTCCTCGGTCAATTCCACAGACATTTACTGAGCAGCACACAAAAATTCATGAGTATTTTGTTAGAAGAGGAAGTCAAGTCAGCTTCAGGGAGAAGAGAGTACAGTGGCTGATCAAGAACCCTGGGAGATGGGTGATGGCTTTTTTGAGCTGCTGGATAGGTTGGGGAAGGGCATCAGAATGTAGTGCAGTTCTGAGAACACAGGGGAGGCAGGGCTGGGTTTTGAAGGCTGTCTCATTATGTTGATCTTCCCAGCAATACTGACATTGCTAATACTACTTAAACGTCCCCACTGATTGGTCTCAACTTTATGATCCCCCTTAGGATCTGCTTCCTATTTCTTAAAAAACTAAGCTCCAGATTGCTTCCATCATTAACAGAAGCAGCCAGAGAAAGGTTGTGGTCTAGACACACGGTTAATAACATGTTAATAACAAAAACTCCCAATGAATCGGCCAATGTATATAATGTAAAACCATTTTAGAGATCATAAATATACAAATAAATATTTGCACACACACTCACACATGGCAGTTAGGAAAAAATCACACCAAACTACAATTACACGTCCTCTGTGGACCACAGGTGAACCCAGGATGGGTTCACACACAGCTGACCCAAAAGCATCTGAAATTTTCACAGTGGGAAGAACAGACTCTTTGTTTTCTGCTCTTTCCAGCCCTGGCTTTGCTCTTTACAGGGTGCTCCTGGTGGCTCATCAGACATGGAGACTTCCCAACTGTTGAGAGGTCTTCCTAGGCTGTGTGCAGCAGCAACATCTTCTGTGAGAACTCCAACATCTCCTCCAGAGGAGAATGTGAACGTGAGGACTCATACTCACTGTATTTCAGGGACCCAGCACCCAAAAGACAATTCTTAATGGCTTTGTTCACCCTGGAGTTTCTTTGTATCTCATCAGAACATTCCAGAATCATTTAAGACCACATTTTCACCTTTATGGGTCTTCAAGGGCTATAGTATACTGGTTGTCGCAAAGGATAAGTGACACAAAGAGAGACGGGCAACAGAGTATTCCAACTTTGAATAGAGTAGCTTGAAAGCAGAGAAGCAGGAAGAGAGGACCCAAAGTATGTAAGGCAAAGAGAAGCATGTCTGGTTGTCACCTCATCTTGTCATTTCCATCCCCAGGTAAGTCACTAACTGCTAGACGAATTTACACAAAAGGTGAGAGCAGAATGTAAAGAATGGGATAAGCTCAAGTCTTAAGAATCGTAGTTCAGAACAAGGATCAAAAGCATGAGAACACATGAGAATAATCAAGGTGTTATCAAAAGTGTCCACGGCTTCCCAAGCAACAAATCAAGATGATGGCCATCAGAATATTGTTAGGTTGAATTTCCAAAGAAAAAAGGGGAGCATTTGTTTAATATACTGAACTATCCAAATATTTCCTTATAAGTACTGACTGGTTATATAGTGGTTTTTTAAAAGATAGTGTTCACTCAATATTAAAAATTTAGTCTAATGACATTTATCAAAGGATATTAAGATTGGTGGAAATTTTTTGATGAGAAGCAGGATATCAATGTGACCTAATAATATCTTCTGACAGAAAAAAAATACAATATGAACAATGTATAACTAAACATTGGTGAATTAGACAGAACCTTGAACAACTGATCAAAATTAGCAACACCAATGAAGGACAGACAGATATCACATGTCTCCAGATACAATAAAAGAGGGAGGACACAACATCGCTGGAATAGAATGATGGCCAAGAACATAGAAAATGGAACCATGAGAGATGTCAGAAAAAACCCAAAGAACAGTGTTTCATTTAAAAAAGTGACTGTGTGCTGCTGTGGGACAATGGTCTATACCCTGTCAATTGTATTTTAATAAAATGCTGACTGGTCAGTAGCCAGGCACAAAGTAGAGGTGGGGCAACCAAGTAGGAAGTAGAGGTGGGGAAATGAGAACAGCAGAATCCTGGGAACAGGAAATATTCAATCTGCAATCATCACCCAGACACAGAGGAAGCCAGACACAGAGCAAGCAAGATGTGACTGCCTCACCAAAGAAGGTACCAAGCCACATGGCTAACATAGACAAGAATTATGGGCTAATATAAGTTATAAGAGTTAATAAGAAGCCTGAGATACTAGGTCAATCAGTTTATAATTGATATAGACCTCTGTGTAATTTCTTTGGGACTTAACAACTGCAGGAACTGGGCCCGACAGAAACCTCAGGCAACAGTGTGCTTTAAAAATATCAGTGTCCTGGAACCAGGACAGTCACCAAAGCTACAGAGAAAACCTTGTCTCAAAATAAAAAAGCCAATGCCACAATGTCATAACAGACAAAGAAACACAGGGAAAAGATTCCAGATTAGAAGAGGCTAAAGAGACATAAAAATTAAAAGTAACCTCTGTTAGACAGCAGATTTAGAGACTATTTACCAGTAGTGAAGAGTGGTCCCAACAAAATTAAAACCTTGCCATGATGCAAACTTCTTAGTCATTAAAATCTGATCTGAACAAAAAGTTTTCTAAAAGTCCCTTGCCAATTGAAGATGTATTTTAAGGAATTATTTTTACCAAACAGTGACATTTCCTTTTGAGTTGTGTTTGTAAAGACCAAAGGAGGAGATTCCCAAGACAATTCTATGGCTTCAAATGTAGACAATAAATAAAATGCAATAGAGCATCTTCTTTGAAGCTCCTAAAGTTAAGGGGGGAAATGTCCCGGGAATCAGATTAAAAACCCACTGACAGTGAACATAGTCTGTGGAATCTCTTCAATGCCCAGTGAAAGTACCACAGGGGACAGAAATATTAACCTCAGAAACTGACTCGCTACAGCAGCAAAAGCCTTTTTGGGAAGACACCTTCAGTGAAGATACGCTATCACCAGCAGGTGTGTATTGGGGGGTGCTGTTACTCAGGTCTGGGTCCTACAGCAGCTGGGTTGGGGGTGCTGTTACTCAGGTTAGGATCTGGGTCCTACAGCAGGTGGGGTGGGGTGCTGTTACTCAGGTTAGGATCTGGG
>NW_004949122.1:2336948-2388906 GCF_000317375.1 Microtus ochrogaster | reverse complement strand
CTACAGCAGCTGGGTTGGGGGTGCTGTTACTCAGGTTAGGATCTGGGTCCTACAGCAGGTGGGGTGGGGTGCTGTTACTCAGGTTAGGATCTGGGTCCTACAGCAGGTGGAGTGGGGGTGCTGTTACTCAGGTTAGGATCTGGGTCCTACAGTAGGTGGGTTGAGGGTGCTGTTACTCAGGTTAGAATCTGGGTCCTACAGTAGGTGGGTTGAGGGTGCTGTTACTCAGGTTAGGATCTGTGTTCTACAGCAGCTGGGTTGGGGGTGCTGTTACTCAGGTTAGGATCTGGGTCCTACAGCAGGTGGGGTGGGGTGCTGTTACTCAGGTTAGAAGTCTAGGTCCTACAGTAGGTGGGTTGAGGGTGCTGTTACTCAGGTTAGGATCTTGGTCCTACAGCAGGTGGGGTGGGGTGCTGTTACTCAGGTTAGAAGTCTAGGTCCTACAGTAGGTGGGTTGACGGTGCTGTTACTCAGGTTAGAATCTGGGTCCTGGCTAGATCTTGACACCAGCAGCACGGCCAGTCCCATTCTGTTAAATGCTATCACACCGAGAGAGCACTGGCCACATCTCACAGGTGGACAGACTCACGTTTCCCATAGTCTTTACTCGGCCAGATGTTTGAACATGATCATTTAGTTTCAATCTTCCTGAAAGCTCTTTTTCTTGCTTCAGATGGCCGTATTGACGGTGCAACTGTAATGTGCTGAGATAGAGTGCAAGCTTGCTGAAGGTGCCTGATCAGACTCTAATTTCCTATCATGGGCATTTCTGCTAGACGGTCATACACACATTTCACATAAACCTCATTTTCTGAGAAAATGTACAGCGAAATAACGGAAGCTATGGGGAGAAAGTGCATTTGGGAGAGAACATTTAGGTCTAATGAAGACTCACGATCTAATAGCAACAGCCCAGGCCACCTGTGCACCTGAGAGTCCACCAGTCTGGGGAGTCTCTGAACCTTAAGCACCTCAGTTTTTTTTTTTTGTTGTTGTTTTTTGTTTTTGCCTCTCCTTGGAAATCTAGGTTCTGAGGGTATGAACATCCCATAGGCATCAGTTTGGACCAAAGTAAATTCCAACGCAGGTTATTTCTCTTTCAGTAACACAAACAAACATGTGTCCCATGTCCTCTGCTTCACGGAATATCAGAATGGACAGTGAGGTGAGTCTGAATCCACTAACCTTGCCTCTCTTAGTCCTAAATAAAGGCCTTTCGATCAGTGTCCTGCTCTTTTCTCTAGGTCTTCTCATTATGCAAAAGCTTATTCTTTGATGGTAAGAAAGCTTGGCTGTATGTGCTTTAGGAACAAACACTGAAAAAGACGACATGAAAACATGACACTGTCTTGGTACCCTGTCGTCATTTGCTAATCCCTGATGAGTAAATCTTCACTGAGGAAAGATACTGGAGAACAGGCTGTGTGTATTGCCATTCCTTGAGTAAGGCCCGCTGGAGGAGGTGAGCCCAGATGGACACTGATCTGGCATCTACTGTGCACCACTTCTCTGCTGAGACCATTACATATTTAATATCCATATTTCATGCACATATTCATGTACTTTTCACAGTAATAATTAGGTTCTTTTTTCCCCAAGACAGGGTTTCTCTGTGTAGCCCAGGCTGGCCTCGAACTCACAGAGATCCGCCCGCCTCTGTCTCCCGAGTGCTGGGATTAAAGGCATGCAACACTACTACCACCCATGTGTTCTCTTACCACTTCACAGATTAGAAAACTGAGGCCCAGGGAGTAGATACCCTACCTGGTCTATCACACGGTGTGTTAGTAGCAGAGCTGGGCTTTGCCATCTCACTGCCATACAAGTTTGGGAAAACTTTGTATGTGAACATTCACACCCGCATGATTAGCTAAAGGAAACAATCGGGCGTGTTGATAATTGTATTTAGCTTTATAATTGTATTTAGCATGACTGATATTGCTGGGGTTGATTTTTGCCCCCAAATCAGGTCCACGTTTTTAACTGAGATCAGAAATCCTTTACTAATGATTCTGTTTCATCAGCTTTTATAATAATTTCTTAAAACATGCTACAGGACTTTAGGGGTCAAGAAAGCACACAAACCTGCTTCTCCTCTGATCTTTGCAATGACTGCATTATACAGACCAGGTATAATACATTATTTTTTTCCTTTTGACACATAATGGAGTAGAGTCTCAGAGACTTAGTGTAAATCCACCCTACTTACCAGTGGGAGTCCCAGCACTCAAGCCATGTTTTCTGACTCAATATCCAGCTATGTTCTCAGAACTTCCGAGGGGGTCCCCATACCCCTTTGAGAACTACCTATTCTTAGATCTACAGTGAACTGTCTCTTGTTAGCAATGTTGGGATTTGTTACGTCACATGATTTGAAGTGTTTTGAAAATATAAAATAAAAAAAAATGAGCTCAGGTGTTCATTACTGAAAAAAATGATTAGGGTAATGAGTATCAAAAGTTAACACACACACACACACACACACACACACACACACACACACACACACACACGCGCCCAGCAAAGACAAAGATCAAGTGATGTGTTTTAAATGATTGAACCTACTCTCTTACTAAAATAAGTTTTGAATAGTATTAATTATTATAGACTAAGAATATCATAAGTAACTTATTTTAATTTAAAGGTAATAGAACCGTAGCATGTGAAACAGCCAAACTATCCCCCCCCCCCCCCGGGAAGCCTTCAAAAGTGGTGAGGCCCACAGGCAGGGCTCTAGGACCATTCCTGGCTAAGGTGTGGCCAGAACCCTGTGGATTATGCTCCAAACACGCACCCCTCCCAGCCTCTGTGAGGATCGAGAGAGTTGCTCTCATCCCTTCTGGCTTGGAACAGCACTGTGTGGGTCTGCTGGGGTCAGCTCCAGACATCTGAGGATGCTGGCTTTGTATTTTATTAGAAAACTCCCAGAGACTTTATGAGTAGGAGGTCACCTTGGCCCTTGTCTCTTGAGCCCCCTCCCCTCCTTTCTCTATACTCTTTGGCTCCTTGGCCACAAGAGAATAAAGTGACTTTACAGAGTCCTTTGAAAAGAGAGTTGTTGCTAACTGTGTAAAAAGCTGGGGGAAAGTCTGCCGCTAGCAAAGATGAGAGCCAACCATGAGGAGAGGTGAGCAGCTTGGCCTGGCGAGCAGAATCCACGGCTTTGAACCTGAAGTTCTCGCTATGCCTTAGTTTTTTTTTTTTTCTTTTTATCAAACACTCAGATGGCATGTCTTCTCTAAGAGAGCAGAATTAGTAGAAGTCTATGCAGATGCTTTCGCTGCAATCTCACCCAGGAAACGGTTTACCCCCAATGCTCTGTGGGAGGATTACAATGAAGTCTTCAGGTCTAAAATCCTGCATATCCCCCTGCAGCTGAAGAGCCAGCAATGATTGCAGCGGAGTCTTTGATCAGTGCTCCAGGTTTTCCTCCCTCCCTCTTCTGCCTCCCTCTTCTACCTCAGTGCTGGTTAACCAGCCAGCTGAGAGCCTCCACTATGGCTTCAGGCATTTGAATTCTGCTTTCCCAGAGGAAGGAAACTATGCTTAGCATTGACAGTACTGGTTTTGAACTATCAAGCTCTTTAGGAAAAACAAAACAAAAGAGTCTTGCCTCTGCATTTTCAAATACTCGGTCTATCCAAGGACATAGTTCCCTTTTCTTGGATAAACACTGTGCCATATAGAGACTCAAGGGACTCACGAACTTTCTGGGTGAAGGGGCTCTGTACTGGGAAGGTTCATAGGCCAAGCTCTGACAGGTGATGTGGGAGTGTCATATGTCAATCTGTTGATTTCATTGGTTAAGCAATAAAGAAACTGCTTGGCCCTGATAGGTTAAACATAGGTGGGAGGAGTAAACAGAACAGAATGCTGGGAGGAAGAGGAAGTGAGCTCAGAGAGACGCCATGCTCCCCTCTCCTGGGCAGACGCGAGAGCTCTGCTCTCTGAGGCACACGCAATGAAGCTCCGACCCAGGATGGACGTAGGCTAGAATCTTCCCAGTAAGATTGATGCTACACAGATTATTAGAAATGGGCTAGTCCAGGTGCAAGAGTTAGCCAAGAAGAGGATAGATATAACGGACCAAGCAGTGTTTAAATAAATACAATTTGTGTGTTGTTATTTCGGGGCATAAGCTAGCCAGGTGGCCGGGGTGCTGGGGATGCAGCCCCGCCCGCCGCCGCCTAATACAACAGACAGGTCTTAGAGACCCTTCTTAGGCTGGCTGCTTAGGACAAGGAGCCTAGCTTCTATATCAACATCACTAACAAGGCTTAAAACTTCTGAAGAGCAAGCTAGGATTGCAAAGACTTCCCCAGTCTCTGTGCTGGGTATGGCTTTCCAAATATGAGAAACCCCCTAATTTTTACCATACTGAGACATAGCACCTGAAAGACCATGCTTCTGCAAGGATGCCTTCACACACACACACACACACACACACACACACACACACACCTCTTTAAATCCGAAGCCATAAATTTGATGCTCAGTGCCCCTGTAACGGTTAGCTTACATTAGCAAGTTGACACAATGTGGGAATGGGGAATGACCTGGGAAGACAGTCGCAAGAGGAATTGCCTACGCTGGGTCATCTGTGGGCACATCCGTGGGCCATAGTCTTAAATAAGTGAATTGACATGATAAGACCCAGTCCACTTGGCAGTCCCTAGGCAGAGAATGGGCTGAACTTTTGTTTAAGAGCGAATAAATTGAGCAGAGAACAATCAAGCACATAAACATGAATGCACACATTTCTCTCTGCTGTTGACTATGGGTGTGATGTGACTAGCTCTCTGAAGTTCCTGCCTTGACCTCCCCACAACAACAGACTGTAACCGCATTTGAAAGCTATAATAAACTCCTTTTTTCTCCTAAGTTGCTTTTTCCAGGGTGTTTTTTTTTTTTAATCACAGCAACAGAAAGGAAACCAGGACAGCTCAGCCCCCACTTTTCCTAGGTCAGTTCCAGGTGGGTTTCCAAGAACCCCCACATAGAGCATGCCATCCCCATCCTTCACAGTCTGACCGCTCACTCGCTGCGCACCTGTCGGAGGATAGAGTTCCTCTCTTGGGACCTATATTGATTTAACCCAGCTGTTCTAACACAGTTCTCCAAACTGTGTGGCTTAAAACAGTAGAATTCATTGTCTCCCTGTCCTGAAGGCAGGACATCTGAAATGAGAGTGTCAGTTGGGTCTTGCTCGTTCTGAAACGCTGCCTTCTCTAGTTTCCAGTGTTTACTGACAATGCTTGACACTCCTTGGCTTACAGACACGTCATTCCTCTCTGTCTGCTCCTCTGTCCAGCAGCCATCATTTCCCTGGGTCTCTAAGTGTCTTCTTTCCTATCAGATGCAGGGGCTGCTTTCCCAATTTGATTTCACCATCACTCGATCCATATTCACTAAGATCCAATTTCTAAATAAGGATGCATTTTAAGTATATGCATGAGTGTGGGGGCAAGAACTCCCCGATTTCTTTTGGAAGGGGCACAGTTCTGATAAGGGGTCCCCTAGCTGAGAGGTCAAACCTCTTCACTCACACTCCCCAACTTCAGCTGAACTAGCCAAGCACCCAGGGAGCACACAGATGCTTTCTATCTTTTTCTGACCAGACCATTTCCATTTTTACAAAACCTTTAGTCCCTGAACCATTTTCAGCTTGTCCATATTTCCATCCAGTCACTCCAGCATCTGAAAAATATCTATCGTGTGCTCATTTCTACCCAAGGGTCTACTTCATAATTCTCTTTTCACAACTGAATGTCATGCTTCCTATACTCGGGGCTCCAAACTTATACTAAACATCCAACAGGGAAAAAACAGGATCCTACTCTTGCCAATCAACATGTTAAATATAATATCTAAATATCTTCTCTAGTGTAAGTCCTCACTTCTTGCAAGAAACCCTTGACTGACTGCTTCATGGATTTATTGACAGACTCTGTGGGACCTCAGCTGAGATGAAACCACGCCCCTCCATGCGGGAGTTACACAGTTCATCCTCTATTTATCTGCAAACACCCAGGCCAGCCCCTTCATTCTGGGCTCTTGAATCCTATGACTAGTTTTTCATATCTTAGCCTGACTCCAGGGTCCAATGGCTGGGGTTAAACCACTATGACCCACTTTGGACTGTTCACACAGTGTTCCTACAGCCATATTGGTTCATCTCTGCGTTCGTTCCTCCCAGGGTTCCCTTTGGCTCTTTCCGCGGGACAGCTGTTTCTTCTCACTGGTACTTACACAGAGGCTCCACCTATCCTCACTCCCACATACTTTGCACTTGCTGAACGAGGTGTATGTCCACCTCTAGACGATACCCTAGTCAACTCCTTCTCATCTCTGGGTCTCAGTCAAGGAATTTCACTCGTGATTCGCTGATACATGCTTGACAGTCTCCATGAGCATATGGAACAGTTATACTTACACAATGAATTATATAGTCATTTGATGTTTATTTTTGTATGCATGTGAGTATATATAAATGTATATATGCATTTGTGTTGGTTCACATGTACTGGTGTATGTGCCTGCCTGTGTGTGTACGTAGGTCATAGAATGATCTTGAGGGTCATTGTCAGGAACATCATTCATCTGTTTTGACACCAATTAGGCCAGAATGGCTGGAAATTGAGCCCCAAAGATCCTCTTGCCTCTTCCTCCCCAACACTGGGATTGGAGATATGTGCCAGCACGTGTGGCCTTTTTACACAGCTCTGGGGATTGAACTTGGGTCCTCATATTTGTGAGACAAGCACTCTCTGCCTGAACACTCCCCCCTTTGCCCCTCCTTTGACTTGGAATGGAACTTGAGGACTTGTGCCAGAACCATACCTGTGATGCTTTGCACATGTTAGGTGATGTCCCTGTGTTAGCTTCAGAGAGACTAGGAGAAGCTGAACTCCCATGTGATCACACACATATCTGGGGTCCTGGCTCCCCATACCAGCTTGTGTACACTACATACCCACCGGCCTAGAGCAGAGAGGGGCACTGGATGAGAAACCTGACCAGCCCTGGATACTGACGGGCTCAGGCTCTGAAATTCCATACTGATCCCACCCCAGCTAATAATATACAGGGCCTGCTAAGAATAATTACGCCGAGTCTTTTTCAAAAGGCCACTCCAGTGAGGTCCTGCTGTCCCTATATGTGCATCTGCTGGCAGAGTGACCCAGGGAGGGATCAGAGGGAGGAGGAGGAGACAGGAAAGAATTATTTGAGTGACAGAGCACGGGGCAGAATGACATTTGAATTATTCTTCCCTCCAATTAATTAATGCCAGAGAAGAATGTCCAGGGAACCGGGGCTCTGGTTGATTCTGTCTGCAATTAAAGGGTCTCCCCATCTTTTCTTTGCTTGTCTTCATCCTCTCCATTTTCCCACCTACCCAGGAGACGGAGCTGATTCCCAAGCCAAGAGACTGAAAGAAGAGCTAGAAATCACTCTGAAAGTGGCCTCACGGGGAAGCTGCATCAGAAAGGGAGAAGTAATGATTTAGATGTAAAACTGCCAGGAACAGAGACTATGAGAAAAAGCTGGGCCAGGGCCCCTGGACAAAGCCACAGATACTGTTCTTTCTGAACGAAGCAGGTCGTGGCCAGAGTTCTATAATTTCCTTCCGTAATCCAGGTTGGCTTTGAACCCAGGCTCTGCTTGCTTCAGTCTCCTCTGTCTCCAGTGTGTTGGAATTAAAGGTATACACCACCATGCTGGGCTAGAGGCATCGTCTTTTTTTTTTTGATTTTCGAGACAGGGTTTCTCTGTAGCTTTTGGTTCCTGTCCTGGAACTAGCTCTTGTAGACCAAGCCAGCCCCAAACTCAGAGATCCACCTGCCTCTGCCTCCTGAGTGCTGGGATTAAAGGCGTGTGCCACCACCACTTAGCTAAAGGCAACTTCCTTAAGAGCTACAATCCAATGCAGAGGGCTGGGGATTTCTCCAGGAAAGCTTGCAGGAAGGATTGCCTTTGAGATAACTTTCTGCTTTCTCTGTGTCTTTTAAGTATTAAATATATTATGGGGGGGGGACTTCCAAAACCAACTACTAGAACAAGCAAACTCACTTTTTAGAAGTAATGAAAGGAAGTTATTACCAAATTATCGCATAACGTTTTAGCTTTTTGCTAAGAGCTACTTGGGATATGTGGGTGGTGATGGAGGTGTATGTTTCTGGACAACCCTGGGTACACGTGTCTATTTCTTTATGTGTACCTCTGTATTGAGTGAAAACCTGGGCATCACACGCTTCTTCAGTGGAAGCATGTAGTGTGCATGTGTATGTTTGTATGAATATGTATATACATATGTGTATAGTATTGATGGTATATGATGATATTCAGCCCAGATTTTGGAGAAAGTTCACAGATCTTTATATCCTAATCCTTTTTGCTCCAGAACCATGCAAAGCTTTACTGGCCCCTGGAGAAACACCATAGTCTGGGCAGCCTGGACCAGGAAAGCCCTGTTCCCAGCACTGCCCCTGCTGTTTCCAGTGAATGGTAATGGCAGTTTAAACCCATCTGACAGGAGGAAGACAAATGTCCCAGAGGCTAAGGCTTTGGCGCCCCTTGACTTCCTATCTTTGAGCCCCTTCTCTTAAACACACCTAAACAATTTCTGTTGACAGAGCAGAATTTTCTGTCAAAGACAGGTGTCCTGAGTTACTGTGTTAGTCAATTTTCTCTGACTGTGACAAAATACCAGCGATAAACAACTTCAGAGAGGGAAAGGTTTGTTTGAGTTCATGGTTTTCAGGGGTTTCAGTCCATGGTCGTTTGGACTTATTGCTTTGTGCCTGTGGTAAGGTCAAACATCATAGGAGAGAGTACACACTAGCCCAGAAGTAAAGGCAAGAGAGAAAGTGGCCAGGGTCCCAACATCCTTCTTCAAGAGCATACCCAGTGACACAATGCTCTTCTACTGGGTCCTAGCTCCTAAAATTTCTACCACCCCAAACAACTTCAGTATCTAGGGACCAAACCTTTAACACAGAAGCTCTGGGGACCATTTAAGAGCCAAGTCCTAACAGCTACATTCTTCCCTTAAAGACTGATTAACACCATGATGAGGCCAACTAAATGCCATACAAGGGAACTCCTTCAGTTCAGTTCTGATGGATTGGGGAGATGAGGGAGCATTTTTTTTCTGATGGATGTATGACAATGAAAATGATGGCAACATTAGTAATTTATCTATTTTTGAGGCTATCATATGGACTGCTCTCAAGACTGGAAGTGACTGGTATTGGTCTGTTTCTGATTCCTTACTATACATCTCCACGGACCCAGGCCTGAGTTAATGAACATTGCTTTTGTGTTTTTCCAAAGGGCTTTTGGTTGGGGGCAGGGATTCCGATATTGGGTGGGAAAATGTTACAGGATAAGAATAAGTTTCCAAGATTGAGGTTGATGTAGCTTTACTGTCTCCTCAGGTGTCAGTGATAACTGGTGGCTGGTGGGAAGGTTGTACCATAGGCACAAATGCTCCTAACTCTTAAAAAGACGCAGGAGTCCCAAGTAATATGCCGGCCTTCATAATTCCCTGGGCTTGAGGCACCACAGTACAAAGATGGCTGAAATTGCATTGCCTTTCCTTAGTAAAAACTTGGTACAATATTTACTTTGATTTTTAAAAAATAAGGTGTGTTGACTAGTTTTATGTCAACTTGACACAAGCTTGACTCCTCTGAGAGAATAGATCCTCAGCTGAGAGAAAAAAAAACTTCCATAAGATTGAGCTCCAGGCAAGCCTGTAGAGCATTTTCTAGATTAGTGATTGATGGGAGAGGGGCCAGTCCATTGGGGGTAGTATTATCCCTGGATTAGTGGTCCTGGGTTCTATAAGAAAGCAGACTAGGAAAGTCATGGGGAGCAAATCATAAAGCAGCACTCCTCCATGGCCTCTGTGTCAGCTCCTTCCTCTAGGTTCCTACCCTGCTTGAGTTCCTGCCCTCACTGCATTTGATAATGAATTTATGTGGAACTGTGAAGGAAATCCACTCTTTCTTCCCCCAAGTTGCTTTGGTCATCGTGTTTCATCACATCAAGAGCAGCCCAAACTAAGACAAGTTGGTACCAGGAGTGGGGTATTGCTGTGACAGACCTGAGCATATTTTGGGGAAGGTAGAAGAAGGACTTTATAACTTTGGGCTAGAAAATATATTGAGTATTCAAAGCTTGGTGAACTCTTCTATGAGAAGTCAAAAGATAAGTGTGTTAAGAGAAATACAGACAACAAAGGCCTGACTTTTGTGAAATTTCAGAGGGAATCAAAGACTCTATGGTAACCATGTGTATGAAGAATGTGTAGTGTCTAGTCAGCTGGAGCTGAAGAACCAACCATGATTAACAAGAGACCAGAACCACTAAAGCAAAAATCTTTGCTTTACTGGGACAGTTGATGCTGGTTATCCGGGGCTGAGAAAGGTGATTAATAAGAGAGCAGCATCTGTGAGGTGAAATCTTCTGGAAATGTTTCCTGAGAGTCAGCACACAAAAGCTGTGTTCCAGAGGTGGATAAGGTTGTGCCGCACACTGGCAGCCAAATTTCATGTGTAAAAGTCACTCGAGTGGTACTGGTTTTCAAGGCAAAAAGGGATCATGAAAAGCAGCTGAGGTCTGGCACTGTGAGGGTGAAGGTAAAGCTTCAGTAGCTGTTGAAAACCCAGGATGGAAGGGGTCATTTAAAGAAGCTGAAGCTTGGCACCATGAGAGTCTAGGAGAAGCTATTGGTGGAAGGGCAGTCCAGTGGCGGCAGCAGAATACAACATCCTAGAGATGACCACCAAGAACAGCGGTAGTGACAGAGAGGAGGCTGCCCAAGTTTAGAAGACAAGTTGCATGTGTCGTGCAGGGCAGAGCTGAAGAAGTGACCTAAGCCCCTCTGAAGGATCTCAGAAGATGGGGAGTGAATCCCAGCCAGGGGAAAATGAGTTATTTTATTGTTGGAGTTTTTGCTTTGTTCAGATTATGACTGCACCCTGGTTCTTCCCACTTGAAGTGAGAAAGTATTTCATTTAATTTTGATTTTTATAGGATCCCACAGCTGAAAAAAACACTGAACTTTTAAAGGAGATTTTGGAACTTTAAAAAAAAAGAGAGAGAGAGAGATTGAATATTTTAAGTTTTGGGGGTTTTTTTTGTTTTGTTTTGTTTTTTTTTTTTGATTTTCGAGACAGGGTTTCTCTGTAGCTTTTTGGTTCCTGCCGAATATTTTAAAGAAACTGGAGTTTTAACATGTTTGAATTTGTTTTTATTATGATATCTATTTATGTTTTATACTGTGATTATTAATATTAATGTGTAATCTTTGGGATAAATGTGAAAGAAAAAGTTCTAACTGAAAGTTATGTGATTGTGTGTCAAGTTTACAAGGGATCAGTTGTGCAAAGTCTGCCTCCCCCTTCGACATGAAGCAAGACCTCTGAGATGGAGACACAGAAATCCGTGTCTGAGAAACCTCTTGGGAGTTGCAGTACACCTCAAGTTGTGAGAACCATCGATGTCTGTTGACACAAGCGTGGTCACCTTCCCCCTGCTCTCTTCAAAAGTCTCCCTACTGATTCCATCACAGGGGCCTTCAACCTTTTCCCTGTGAATATGTGTCTGGCCATGGGTGGGGAAGGTAAGGATGAAAACGCCCTCATGGTGGCTTTCCTAGCAACAGTATAAGCTGTGGGCGGAGCAGGTCTGAGAGGTTATTACCAGATTATCAAATGACTTCTTAGAAATCTCACAAAATCCTGCAAACTCTGGAAGGGTGGGGATGCAAGCCAGGTTCACAGAATATCACATAGTCCAAGTCTGGCATTCTTTCTATCATCTCAATTATTTCTTCAACTAGAGTTGGAGAGTTAGCTCCAGAAGGATCCTTTTACCCCCCAGTCCATACAGAAGTAAACTGGGCAGGGAAAATCATGAAATAAAGACACGTTTTGTGAAATGAAGAAATCTAGATCTAGTGTGAAATCAGTTGTGGCTGGCATGGGTGATTCCCTGAAAATGCAGTTGTTACAGACTGGATCATAAATGTCCCCCAGAGATCATGCTTCTTCCATGCTCTGTTCGAGACCAGGGCTGGGAAGTGACTGGGTGATGAGGGCTCTGATTTTATTAGTAGACAAATTTATTATAGATTCAGAATTTAATGGGCTCTGGTGGAAGGGTTTTGTTATGTAAATGTTCTCGTTTCCTCTTTGTTTCCCTGATGCTATGAGGTAAGTGGTTTGTTCCATCCTCAGTGAGTGATATCTGGCCTAATCCCAGACCCATGGTGATGGAACCAAGAGACCATGAACTGGCATCCCTGAATCTATCAGCCAAACAAAGCTTTCCACTTTAGAAGTTAATTGTCTCATTTTTAACTTTTATTATACTCATTCAATTATTTATTTAGTGTCATGTGTGTGAGTATGAAGGCAGAAATCAGAGCAGAACTTGTAGAAGCTGATTCTTTCTTTCTACCATGTGGGCTCTCAGGACTGAATTCAGGTCTTAGATGATTACCCACTGAGCCATCTTGCCAGGCAGTATTTCAGTTATTTTGATACAATTAGCAGGGTTGTAAAGATGAAGGCTGCAGCTAAGACAATAATTCACAGGCACAATGGATAGCGCAGAGGCAATGGGGAGATGCTGCTGCTGACCACACTATAACTGGATGAACAATTTATCACAGGGGAGCAAGGCATCTGCAGAACACATAAAGGGTGTCCCTGGTTCCATGGGGAAGATAGACTCTTCTGCTCCATGCCCAGCCAGTGCGAGGGATGATTCTGATGCAAATGGGCCTACTCTGGAGCAGATGTAACCTGCACGCTGTCCAGGCAGTCAGTGTAGAAAAAGAGGGGCAACCACAGGGCAAGGTAGTACCCGAGAAAGCACAGAAAAGGAACAAGGATCGCAGAAGGAAGAAAGCTCAGAAGATAACTTCTGCCTCCTGCTCAGAGGAACAGATGCCCCGGGAACAGCTCCTCCTGACATTCACAGATGGGGACAGAGGCAGGGCAGACATCAGCTGGCGTAAGAAGTCAAGGAGAAGGGGAAGGCAGGAGAGCCTGGGAAGGAGGCGAGCTTTAGATGTGGAAGGGACACCGAGTGTGCGAGAAGCAGCTGCTGGAGACCAGAGGAAGGAGAGCAAAGGGGAAGGGCAGAGGAAGCTCGGAGGAGCTCTGAGAAGTTTGTGCAATTCATGATGAAACAGGGAAGCCTTGAGGGAGCAGGACCTGGAGAAGCAGGAGCATAGCTAGCTGGAGACTTCTTAGAGAGGCAGCCCAGGAGGGATACTGCAGGACGGGACCACTGACACTACTTTCGCAGAGGAAACACATCTGAATACTAAGGAGGAGGATTGTGGTCACTAGGGGACAAGCAGGGCTTCTTCCCATGCATCAAAATAGAAGAAACACTGCTGCATGGGACAGAACTTTTTGTTTCCTGAGCATAAAGCCTCCATCCAGAAGTCTCTGGGATTCTGTTGTCTGCACACCAATGTCAAAGGTTAAAGGGTGGAGATCAAATTTAGGAAAGAGTGTGAGACTCAAAATGCAAAAACATTTGTCACAGGTGTGGCACTTTTCCTGAGCTGCATGGGCTGTGTTCTAAGCTGGTAACATTATCCAGAACCAAGTAACAGGAGAGTAAGGTCTGTGAGTCAAACCTTGAGAACTGGTCCTGAACAGTGCAGAGGAGTGTTTGTTGAGACACACACTGCAGAACGCAGACATATATCTGCCAAGAAATAACATCTGTAGATGGCACAGGCATTCAGAGCCCAGTGCATCTCGTTTTTCTGTTCGCCATAACAGGCAGGAATATTAGGAGCTGCTCAAAACTCTTTCCTAGGTTAGTGAATTTATTGCAACCGCAAGAAAGCACAAAGGACCAAATTTTATCTGTTCATTATTGTGGGAGCCTGTTGGGAAGGAAATGCTCCTGGGGCTAGAAATAGCAATTTAAAGTGGAGAACAAACACCCAGAGAAAAAGACTAGGGTGGAGACAGACGTCAGAGCGCCAGATGAAAGATGAGGGCCTAGGAGGAAAGACTAGAAAACTCTAATAGCTATTAATGAGGTCCTCACTCACGAAGAAACACCAGGTGAATTAGAAGATGATGATGCTAACGGGGCCTTGAAAGAGCTATGTGAAAGAGAATTAAGGTAGAGAAGACTGTCTCGTAGAACTGGCACTAAGGGCATGAAGCTGCAAGCTCCACTTTTGATATGGGAGTGGATATGCTTCTTATAAACAAAGCCTCCAAGGCATAATAATGAGTATAATTGAAGACAGAAAGGGAAGGGGAAGAGGGGAGAAGAGGGAAGGAAGGGAAGATTTCCCAAACTTTCTGGAAACTGAACAGCACAAAGCTATACCTTCTGCAGTTTTGCCTATGGGCAGCCTGAGTTTGTGCAGTCTGCTCATGCAAGAACAGCAGGGGACACCTCACCAGTTTCCTGGGTGGGAGAATCAGGGACATGTGGCTCACTTACATGGGAAAAGGCAGTGAAAAGGTGCCAATCCAAGGACAATGTAGTTAGGAAAAAAAGACTCTAGAGTAACTGTTCCAGCCATGTTCAGTGATGTAAGGGAAATTCCTTGAATGACAGAAAAAGTGAAACACTTTAACCAAGAATTATGAGGCACAGAAACAAATTAACTAGACACCACTGAAGTAAAGTTTACAGAATTGGAAAAGTCCAGTCCTAGGAGATACAGAAGCTAAAAAATAAAAAAAAAATGTGTAAATATGGGTGAAAACTCCCTGAATATGTGAATTATCACAAATATACAGATTTAAGAAGCCTATAAAACCTTAATTGAGGTAAATTTTGGAGGGAGGATCCATTTCTAGGTGCATCTTAGTGAGGGTAAAGAAACCAAATATTGAGAGGATCACTTGAACACAACCAGAGAAAAACATTATACAATATAGTGGGAGAGAGAGAGAGAGAGAGAGAGAGAGAGAGAGAGAGAGAGAGAGAGAGAGAGAGAGACAGAGAGAGACAGAGACAGAGAGAGAGAATCTCAAAAGATCACATATCAGCCACCCACTTAATAAAATGAAGTAAAACATATTATAATTTTAGTCTGTTTCCTCCTGATGTAAGTCATGGCATACATATTATCTACAAACATCAGTTACATGATTCCCAACATTCTCTGCAAAGTTACTTTGTTGCTTTTTTATTAAATGAATACGGTGTGTGCATGCATGCACACACATGTATGCACATGTGAGGTCAGACACTGGCTACCAGTGTCTCCCTCAGTCATTCTCTACCTTGTTTTTTTTGTTTTGTTTTGTTTTGTTTTGTTTTGTTTTGTTTTGTTTTGTTTTGTTTTGTTTTGTTTTCTGACGAGGACGTCTGATTCTGCTAGCCTGGCTGCTCAGAAAGCCCCAGGGATCTGTCTGTCATTCCTTGCCAGCACTGGGGTGAGAGTGTATGCAGCCACACCAGCTTTCACAAGAACGCTGGTGAGCAAACCCAAGTCCTTCTGCCTGGACACAAGTCCTGTAGCAACAGAGCCGTCTTCCTGGCCTCTAAATCAGCAGTTGGAAAGAGGCCATTTGAAGCTAGACAAAAATACACTCTTCTCCCCAGGTTCTCCTCGGGTTTCAGTACCCACTTATGTTTTTTCATCAGAAATAACCATTGATTGACAGCTGCCAACTAGTAGTTTTCTAATACTTTTCTAATAATTTTTTTCCTCTTGCCCTATCAGTATAGCCTTATACTACCTATCTTATTAGATGAATTATAATCTATTACTGTCATCTTGCATTTTATATTTAAGGTTCAAATGATCTCAGTTTAGACTTGGGACTATGCTTTAAGCTGGATATTTTGGATTTGGGGGGGGCACCTCTTCATCATTATTTAAATTTTTTTTTACCTTTTCATACACATGCATGCCACACATGCACACGCATGCACACACAGACACACACAGTGTGGTGGTGACTCCTCTCGTTTTCCCTGCTGAGGCTCTGGAAGGGGCCGTGTCTCTGATGAGTCCTCGTTGCTTGAAGTGGGGTGGGTAAAAATGATCAAGATCTGAGAGCCAGGTGTACTCTTGCCGCATGGCTGCCACTGCTCCCAGGCATCCCCAGCCCTATTTATTGCCTGTCTCATAGTTCAACAAATGCGTCTGCTCAAGCTTAACACTGCACAATCCTTTCTGTCTTTCATGCTTTCCATGTGTGCAGTACTCTCCCGGGAGTCCTTATGTCCAGCTCACTTTTTAAGCAGTCACTGGAGTCGTGGTGCCCACACACACGGTGGCAATCTCCACGAGCTTATGATAGCTACTTTTGTTGGCCCTGGCAAGGAGTGTTTGGTGAAAGAAAGTATAGAGAAAACCAAGGAAGTCAAAAAAATTTTTAATATATGTAAACAGAGGAATGGAAGAAATTCAAAGGGACAGGAAGTTGGGGAAGGAAGTCAAGTTATTTTTCTCAAAGGCAAATCTATCACCTTTAGACCATATGTACGGACCTATATGCACATGCGTGGTGGTTTTCCACCATCCCAAGACTGTGAATTCTATCACAGGAGTCTGAGAAAGCCTACTGCTGTTGACCTCTTAGGTATTTTCTCATTCTCTAGTTCCCAGGAATGGTGGTCTCTACTCCAACATACTTAATTGTCTCTCTTGCCAGAGGACCTTTGGAGGCACTGCTTCTCTGCCTGTGTGCCCTAACCTGCCATGTTCCTTTGGGGAAGAAAAATGCTGTACTCTATTTTTGCTCCTCCAGAGTAATATGTTGAAGTCCAAATCCCCAGTGGGATGATATTTGGAGGCAGGCTTTTCAGAGATAAATATGGTTAGAATTGGACCGTGAAGATGTAGACCACATAATGGATGAATCCCCTCCTAAACTGTGGAGAGGTGTGAGCACTCTCTATCTCTCTAGTGAACACACCAAGGTATTCAAGGAGAGGGTCCCTACCCAGAGCCTGAGCAGACTGTTATCTTGACTCCAGATACTCTAGCTTCCAGAGCCAAGAGGAAAGAATGTTTGCTGCTTAAGCTACCCAGCCAGCGCCACTTCATCAGCAGCCCGAGTTGACTAAAGTTAACTTATTCTTCAGATATGATAGAACACCACCATCTCCCCCTCTGGAAGTCCTCCCTAAGCCCTAGCCACTGTGAGCACAGTGTATTCTTCACTGTTTTCTTTATGCTCTTATAGCAGATCGCTGTGCTGTTATCGAGCATGTGTCTCATGAATGTCCTTGTCAACACTAGACTTGAGGCATTGTGAAGCAGCAGCATCTCGTCTAACCCTGATTATATGCTTATGTGATAAAGTACTGACACACAAAAGATGTTCAATAAATGCTCAGCTCTTGAATAAATTAGTATTTTCGAAGTATTATCTTATTTAATTGACAAATATGTTCATTGTTTCTATTTCTAGGGAAAGGCAAACAGAAATGCCATGGGAAATATAATGAGTCAAGCGGACATATGGCCAGCACCTGAGAGCTCTGAGGTCCGGAATCAACAGACCTTGTCATATAGAGGAAGCATTTATGAGAAAATCACTGTGGACAATCTAAGCAGTGTGTACAGTAAAAGAGTGTGGGGAGTCTTGCCTAAGAAACTTTTGCTGTAAGGTAGATGTATTTGACTCCATCACTACTAAGTGACCCGGAAGCATTAAAGTGTTGGTTCTTCCAAAGGTAGATGGAACTCCACTCAGAGACCAGTTGTAAATACAAACGTGTGTGTGTGTGTGTGTGTGTGTGTGTGTGTGTGTGTGTACCCAGACAAGGGCATTTTAAGTATCACTTTAAAAGAAAAGAAATGTAAGACTAGTCCAAAAAATGTTTTTAAGAGAAGGATGGAAGATAATTTGTTTCTTCCACATAGTAAAACTTTCATTAAAATTTTGTTATATGAAGTTTTCTCAAGTCATTATGACTATACCAATAGGAAGAAACACTGGATAAACAGATCAACAGAACCAAACAGTGGACAGAAGGAACTCATTGTTAAGGATGAGTTCAAAACAATAATATTTTGGAAATAAAGTATCGAATGCAGTGGCATAATTGTTCACCTCGACAAAGCTAAGTAAGATGTGGCTTTCCAGTCCATATTTAAAAATATGCTCCAGAATATTCCTGGTGTCTGAAAACAAGACAATGGAAAAATAAATACTAAATTCAACAGGAATAAGCTCCTATTGCACATAGCAAGAAGAGTGACTCTCTCAGACACGATATAAAGGGAAACAACCAGACATTCAGAAGTGTGCCCTATATGGTTCCATTTCTAGGGCAATCTAGATTGACTATGAAATTTTAAATATAACTATGAAATTTTAAATATACATGCATGTATATACATATAAGCAAATGAAAATCCCAGAGCAATAGTTGTGTCTGAGTGTTTTGGGCACGTGGGGATTGACCAGAGGTGGTTGGCACATGGAAGAGTCTCCTGGGGGATGACTAGATTCTTTATCTTGTTAGAAGTTTGACTGATACATCGCTATACATTTGTTGAAATTCCAAATTTGTACTTAACATGTGCACACCACTGTGTACAGAAACAAAAGGTAAGCATAGACAAAAATGACACCCAGACAGAGGTAACAAACCAGAGTTAGATGGTGAAGAACATACAGCAAGATACTCCTTCTGTGATCTACAAAGGATCTATATGAATATTTTTGGTCAACTTTTTTAAAGTTCTATGTATGTCTGAAATTTTTCTGAAAGTGGTAAAATAGTTTCAGGTGTGCTATTTACATATGGTACAGGCATCAACAACACAATTGTACTGAAAACTCTGAGAAACATTGTGTAATTTTGTACAATAAGAACTTTAAGAGTAAACCAGAGCCCTAGGAAGACAGAGAAGAAGTGATGGCTATTTTTGACTACTTATGTCTCAGTGGCTTTGCAGATGGGATGATGCCACATACAATTGGGAAACAACGGGTGGGCATCTAACTGTGTCATATACCATCATGGGGTAACATTCCCAACATAAACACCAGCAAGCAACCCAGTGAAAAAAGTTAGATAAAGACACAACAGAAGAGAGAGAAATGAGTTATGGCAATTGTATAAAAATGCAAATTAAAGCAAAATGAGGTGCCCATATTTTGCTATCAAATTAGCATAATTTCAAAGATTGCTAACCTCTAGTGTCGCTCAGGATGCTAGGTGATAGACACACTCCCAGGAGAGTATGAATATTCACTACCTTTTAGAAAAATCAGTCTGGAAGTAAAAAAAAAAATCCCATGGGGTGCAAAAGAATTCAGATAAATGAGTACAGTGTGGTCATAGAAAAATGTGGAAGGAGACACATCTAACTTCGAAATGACGCCTCCAGGAAGAGGTTGGAACACTTTGGCCTGAGTGTCAAATTTGGCTACTCTCATGTTTATAGCTCAGAATGATGCTCATCATTTTTCAAAGCATCACACTGCAAGTGGTTACATAATTCTTTACATAATTCTCCACTGTGTCTGTTGGCCAGGTGGCCTTTGAAGGTGAAGTTTATGGACTCCTACCCTGGGGAGTCATCATCCATTAATTAATATTTGTACTTGCCTCTCGGTATTATTTTAATTTCTACATTTCATTTTTGAGGTTTAAAGCAGATAGACCGGGAAGCAGGGAAAGATACTTCTGGGTCATGAATGTAGGTAGAAAATGAAGACACTAGCTAGAAACTAGCAGTTTGGGTCAAAGACAGGGGAGCCTTATAAGGTCAGTGGGCAGTGGAGGGAAAAGTGGGGAGAAGTTTCCTACGAGGAACAGAGGATCATGTTGGAATATTGAGGCATGGGGAGAAAGCCGTGGTGACTCTTCAGTTTCAGTCTCTAGTTATCTAGTGCCAGCTATGGAGATGGAGAGAGAGGAAGGTTAAACTGGAGAGTAAAGCCAGAACTCTATTTTGAATCTATCATGGTTCCAAGAGGAATTGTGTGAAGGAGGTAGTGGGATAGAGATTAAGCTACTCAGGATGTGGAGGGGGAGGCTGAGAGGAGATCAGATTTCAGCACTCGGTATAGAGCTGGTACTTAAAGCCCTCTGGATGCAAGATATGAAACGGAACCAGATTCTGATGATGCAACGCCCAGCTCAACTGGGAACCAGCAGCTCCAACTTTGCTTAGAGTTGCTTCCTGTCCAAAGATGTCTCTGATGCCACTCTCCCTTATCTGGATTCTCTAAATTCATCTGTTCCAAATTGCTCTTGCCGCTGGCTACGGGAACACTGGTGGCTTCCAAGTAGATACCAGCTCTTTCTGCAAAGCTGTGGTGGTCAAATCTTTGCCCAGACACTGGCTGCTATTTCTACTAGATGGATAAGTGTCCGGCATCTGTCTCCCTAAGTGGAAAAAGACTCAACCACAGGTTCTGAGATACCTTTAGCCATCACTGGCACATGTCACACTTTCTCTGAGTGGACTAAAGACTCACCAAGGAGCTGGTGTAGGTGGGATCTGAGGTGTCATCCTGGAGGTAGCGAGAGAGGCCAAAGTCGGACACTTTGCACACCAGGTTGCTGTTGACCAGTATGTTCCTAGCAGCCAGGTCCCTGTGCACATAATTCATCTCAGATAGGTACTTCATGCCAGCAGCGATGCCCCTCAGCATCCCAACAAGCTGGATCACGGTGAACTGTCCATCATTTTGCTGTGATAAGACAAAAAAGGAGATCAGGATCAAGACGGGCTTCAGTGACTAAACAGGAGCCTCGACAGCATGGCCGATGGCTTGTCAGCCCTCTGTCAGCACCCAGCAGTCAGCTCTCCACTGCTTCCTCCTGTTCCTCCCACCTCCTCATCTCTTTCCTTGAATGCTCTGCCCTCTTCTTGCCAAGCCCTGTCGATTTCATCTCCAAATTACATCTCAAACCGTCTACTCCTCTCCCTTTCCACTGCCACCATTCCAAACAAGTCATCGCCATCCATCACCTGGAACAGCCTCCTGCACCTGCCCCCCTACAATCCATTCTCTCCATGGCAGCCAGGGCCATCTTTTCAAGACATAAATCAGGCTTTGTCACTCCCTGGCTTAAACTCTCTAATAGCTTCCCACTGCATTAAGGGAAATCTCCCAACTACTCAGTACAGCTTAGGAGACCCTAGGGACCAGCTACTACCTCGCCTTAGGCCCTAGGCTCACACACTCATGCTGCATGAAACCACAGGGACTGGAGAACTCTGGGTTCGGACTTGCCCTGGAGCTTCAAAGTACCATTTCTTCTGTTTCTTTCTCTCTAAGCCCATCCCTATGTGCCCTTTGTTTTCTGCTTAACTGTTCCTTCCTCAAAGATGGCATCGTTATGACTCCCCCTTCCCAAAATGTAATTAGTGCTCTCTAAATATTATTTTCAGATGTGTTACTGTATTGCCTTATATTTTACAAGTCTGAACTTGGTGGATGTGGGTGTGTGTGACCTTCTGTCTTTGGTGTTTGACTCCAACTCTTTGAGCACAAGAACTTGTATCTCTTGAGGTCCCTATAGTATTTTCAGTACTGAAAACTTTAACAGAAAATAGAAAAAGGAAGAAAAGGAGGAAAATGAGGAGGAAGAGGAGGAGAATGAGGAGGAAGAAGAAGAGGAAGAGGAAGAGGAGGAGAAGGAGAAGAAGAAGAGGAAGAGGAGGAGGAGGAGAAGGAAAAGAATAAGAGGAAGAGGAAGAGGAGGAGGAGGAGGAGGAGGAGGAGGAGGAGGAGGAGTCCCAACACCTTACAAAGCATGAGTAGTTGAGTGACCAGCATCACTCGGTATTTTCCAAACTCAAAGTCTCAGGCACATTCTTTGAATTTTCTGAGCTGGAACACTTTACTTTGCATAACTAACTTCACCTCACAGGGATCAGTGGGGGCTGAAGTTCACACGTAGTGTCTGGTACCTGGAGCCATGCTAGTGTCCCCCAACATTCCAGGTGCTCTCTCATCACTGGTGGACTCACAGTTTCAAGCATGAATGCCCTCCCCATTAGAGAGATTTTTCCAACAAACAGAATGTGTGTCTTCCACTAGCCACATAGAAATTCCTGGGTCTTGCCTCTGCAGACAGTGGTTAAATCAGTGGGTCCTGAGCCAGGCTGCCAGGAACTTCCCTTCCTACTTAGTTCAGCCTCAGTTTCTCTCCAAAGGGTAGTAAGTTGTATCCTATATCAATTAGAGCACACAGTAAACATTGGAGGAGAGGTGGGAGGAAGCAGGGCACCTGAGGTCTAGCCTAGTTATTGTTGAACACAGGGACTGGGTAAGTCCACATGTGAAGTCCACAAGCGTAAAGTGTGAGGAGCCCCTTTGTATGGAGCATCTACTGGATAGAGTATACAATACATCCACATCTATTATCTCATTGCAGCACGGATGGGAATGCCATTCTTTCACCTACTACAATGAGAGTTACTTTTTCAGAATCTGTCAGTAGCCAATGATTCCCTGGGGAAGGTGTATTGGTTGGTTTTATCAACTTGATACGAATCTAGACATCAGAGGGAACTGCTCCCATCTGATTGACCTGTGGGCATGACAGTGGGCAAACATTTTCTTGATTAATGATTATCGTGGATGGCCTGTCCCACTGTGGATTGTGTCACTACTGGACAGGTGGTTCTGGGTAGTATAAGGAAGAAGGCTGAGCAAGCCATAGGGAGCAAGGCAGCAAGCAGCTTTCCTCCACAGTTTCTGCTTCTGCTCCTGCTGGAATTCCTGCCTGGATTCTAACCATGAAGGACTGTGACCTTCTAAACAAGCAAACTAGGACCCACCCCACGGGCCAGGCTGCTGCTGACTAACTGGTAACCACCTCCCCACCTGCCCGGAATGCTTTTTCTGTGACATTTTCTTCTAAGGACCTAAAATAAAAGTACAGCATTGCTTTGTGGAAAGACTGACGGATTTGCTCATTTGCGAAGGATGAACGTACCAGGGATGGTTCAAATCCTCCTCCCGAGTGAACTCCCATCAGCACCTTCTCCAGAAGCCAGCACGTCTTTTGGGAGCACCCGCATTTTCCCTATCTCTGAGAGAGCTGCCTCCTCAGAAAGTCCCTGTGCAACTTCTGTAAATTATAAGAATGCTTCCCAGCTTCAAGTCACGTGGGCTGGATTTTTCTTTAAATTCCATTTTTCATTTCTTCTTCTTAAGTGTAGGTGACACGCTAGTGAAAAATTGGTATCTCACTAAAGATTCCATTCTGGGGAAGGGCAGTGGGGCTCACACACAGTGAGAAGGCTGCTGGCAAGCCTACAAGGCGAGGTAACTGTACTTTTGCTTAATTTCATTGCAGCTCTCCTGGTTTTGCCTTGTGGTTAAAATTTAGACCAGGCATCGCTATAGTCTCCATGGAGAATAGAGGCTGGAAGTGGTTAAAAGCTGGGTGTCTGGAGAGATACAGTTTGGACCCTGAGCAAGTGATTTAGCCTCTGGAGAGGTGACCCCACACCTTGAAGAGCACAGGGTTATCTCTTCCTGGACACTGTGGGGGTTAAATGAGATCACAGGTCAGAGCTTTCTTTGGGGACCCTGTGATGCTCCGATGCCAGCATTGATCATTACACCCAGGAGCCAGGCCACCCTTTCCTCCTAGTCACCTCATTCATCCATGGACCTCAAGTGTTCCCACTGAGGGAGACCTGGGTCCAGCCCAAGGTTCCTCATGTTTTCCTGAGTGTGTGAGAGACACCCTAGGGTCCTCACTCTTGGGAAGCACAGCCCAGTAGTCTGAGCTTGGCATACAAAGGGTCAATACTGGTAACAGTTCCCTGATGCATACCCAGTGGTAACAGGGGTTGATGGAGACTTAATGACCCACGCTTCAAATCCAAATCAATTCGCAAATACCAGTGTCTTCCATTACTTGACTTAGAAATGGCAAATCAGACTTCCCAGAATATGATCAGAGCCTTCAAACTGGCCCTGGGCAGAAGAAAAGGCAGGCAATATTGTATTGTTTTCATAGAGAAGATAAAGGAAGTCCAGAGGATCTACGTGAGCAGACTTAAATCACTCTGGGAGGGTTTGAGTTATCACGGAAGTCTAAATCCGGAGTGGCAAATTACTTCTGTGCTGACAGTCCATCTCTGATCCCCTGGTAATGGCTGCCTTCCGTGGTATGGAGGGAAGGGCCGCAGAGGCTTCAAGGGGAGAAAAGCCCCCTGTGACTGATTCTGCTGCTGTTATCTGATCTCCGAACTCCTGTCTTATGCCTGGTTCCCTGGAATATGCTGATTCTGCAACCTATTTTTCTTAGGTGCTACAGGGTAAACATATCTCTATAGGAAAGGTCCTGACTGTTGGATATACTATCTTGGTGAAACCTAAGGCTACAAACACGCTATTTTTTTCCCTGATGTGTTTTACTTGATTTATTGGAATGGAGCATGTTTGGAGGTCAAAGGACAACTTGGTTCTCTCCACTACGTAGCTTCTGGGGCTTGAACTCAGGTGGTTAAGCCGGTGGCAAGCTCTTTTACCTGCGGAGCCATCTCCGGGGCCGTGGGAAATTATTTTGAGCGACAAGTATTATCCCTTAAATTACAGAGCGTGGTTGGCCACAGGCTTTGTAATTGCAGAGATAAGAACACCAGCATAGAAAATGAGCAAGGCAGAACCACCACCACCTGGTTTCTGGGCAACTTGGGGAAGCAGCAGGGCTCCATGCTGAGCTGATGGGAACAAACATGGAAGGAGACGCGGGCGGGCCTGATGGAGTGGTTTAAACTTCCTTCTCATTCTGAAGGGCTTTCTACTGAAATTGCTTTCCTGCAAATGCATGGAGTCACTTGCCAGCCCTCGTAGCAGACAGGGAGGATTTAGGTATTTCCACTTTCATTGACAAATCCACTTCAGGAAATGAAACCCTTATTTGATTTGTTTGAAGAGAATGAATCATAGATTCTTTTTTTAACTAGACGAGAACTTTCCAGCTCATCCAGCTCAATGCCTTTAGTTTATAGATTGGAAAATTGAGTGAACGGACTTGCTCCAGGCCAGAGGGTGACTCATAGCAGAAGCTGAGGCAGGGCATCAGTCTCGGGGCTTCCAATCTGATATTCTCTCACTAGTTGCTTCTTTCTAGCTTTAGCCTATGAGTGAGCTTCCCTGAGGAAAAAAAATATCTCATTTGACACCAGTCAGAGACTACCAGGTCTTTCAGATGTGGCCATCTCTGAGTGAACCAACAGGGACCACGAGGCTCTACTTTGGAGCTTTTGACCAGACATGGATCTGAGCTTCAGGGTTGGTTCTAAAGATTAGGGAAGAGCCATCAGGTGGGTGACATTAGAATTTTGGTACCAAGAAGGAACTCTTTCATTTAAAGCAATTAGCAATGAAGAACCACCTGTTGGGTATTCCCAACCCTTCTAGAAAATGGGAATTCCAAGTTCTGCCAGGACAAGGATGGAGAATGGGTAAAGATGAAGTGTAGGTCTCTGAGGCTCTGACCCAAGGCCAGAGTGGAGGCCCTCTCAAAGCTGCTAAGTCCAGGACTAGAGGAAAGGAAACAGCTGGGCAACACAAGGACTAACCCCCTTTCTCTATTCTTTGAATGGTGGTCCTAAAATTATCCTCCTTCCCAGAAGGTGGACTCTGTAGAACTGAACTGATGACCTATTTTTTCAATTTCGTCAAGTAGCAGATACATCAATTAATGTTGCTATGCTCCAGGGTTCAGTAGTAAGGCTGAAATTAGATTTATAGATTACCTGCCTCCATGAGGTGTGAACAGTCAGACACGCTCCGTTTCCCTGCTGCTCTTGGCACTGCCTGTTCTTGCTACCCCTTCCTAGTTGCGCCCTCACCTCTGGTTTTCTGTGTTCCTCTCTTGCACCTAGGTTTCCTTCCCCCACACATACAGCTTCACTATCACGAGAACCCCCAGTGTCTAACAAACCTACGTGTCCTGGGCCTGAGGCAGAAAATGCTGTGTCTCAGAGGAGTAGCGAGGTGTTGCTTTGATTCCCATAGGCTCCTAAAAGATGATTCTCCCTGTCCTATAAGTGACCTTGGGAGGAACTCTGATTCTTTCACCCCTCTGGTGACTTTCTCTAAGATAGAATCGAGTGACACCAAAGAAATGCGTGACTCTCGAGAGGGTGTTGAGGATGGTCCAGAAAATTCTTGCCTTTTTGTTCCTGTTCGTTTCACTGTCTCCAGAACATCTGACCATGAATGATTGCTCTAGGGAAAGCACAGAGCGTGTCTCGCTCTCATGTGTCACAAGATCTGACCATGAATGACTGTCCTAGGGAAAGCACAGAGCGTGTCTTGCTCTCATGTGTCAACAAGGACAAAGAATGAGATGCCACAGGCACACAGCATTTCTAGAACTCTCTTCCATGCTCTAGAAACAATTGTGCATGGTTTTCACTCAGCCCACATTTACCATGGGCCCACTGTGCCAGGCACTAGAGTTTCAGAACAGAGACGCAACCATTCCCTCAAGGAGGCATGGGTTTGAAACCCCAATTTACAGCCCTTACTCCATTCCCACTTCTTCAGCTCCTCCAACGACTTAGCTTAGGCAACGAGCATGTACTGCCCTGAAAAGCCAGCTTCGGTATTGTCAAAGTGCAGCTTCTGACTGAGCCCCACTGCCACGCCCACCCTGCTCCCGGGAGTGGGAGCAACTGTGCAACCATTGTAGATTGTGAGAAAGCCGTGCTTACTTTAACTTCTACACATACCAAGCTATCCCACAGTTCACCATTCGCTTCCCCACTGGTCTGACAGGCTCCCCGTGCTCTAGTCTCAGAGAGTTCTCCCTCTCCTTGATAGTCTTCCTGAAGAGGAAGACTCATTGTTCCAGCCTGTAACATCTCAGCCCTTCACTCATAGAAACAAAGTGTTCTGTGGGCAGGTAACAAGTGACAGCTCCTTTGAACATGCAGGTTCGAGGCAGGGAATGCAGCTGTGGTGGGCTGTATTCTGTAAGATGGGTATAGCAAGACCTCTCTCTCTCTCTCTCTCTCTCTCTCTCTCTCTCTCTCTCTCTCTCTGTGTGTGTGTGTGTGTGTGTGTGTGTGTGTGTGTGTGTGTGTGTGTACATATCTGTGGGGGCCAGAAGTCAACACTGGCTACCTCCCACAACCTTTTCCACTTTATTTTTTAAGACAAGGTTTCTCGATGAGCTCAGAGTTTCAACTAAACTAGCCAGCCAGCCAGAGAGCCTTAGGGTCCACATCTCCTTTCCCCACCCCAAGTCTAGTATTGCTGTTACAGATATGTGCCAATGCATCTGTTCACGTGGGTACTGGGGATCTGAATGCGGGTCCTCATCCTTATGCAAGCACACACTTTACAAACTCAGCTATATCCCTAGCCAGCTGAGACTAAAGTAGAAAATACTGGGTCATTGCCATCCCTGAACATGGGGACTGTTCTCCTTCCTTGGATTTTGATGGGTCTGTCACTGCGGTAAAAGTGACAATGTATGATTTCCAAGACACACAAATGGTGCAGCCTTCGCTGTCTCCTTGAAGGATGCTTGTCTTTGGAGCCAGCCTGTTCCAAAGATATTCAAGCAGGCCACCAGGGAAAAGGTATGGCTGATACCATATTTAACCTTCGTGTTAACACAAGAGTGAAGGAAACTTCAGACAGTCTCAAGCCGAGTCGTGAGCTGTTTCATATGACTCCACAACAAAGCAGGTGTTCTTTCCCACACCTGTGCCTCAGTGGCAGGCTCATGCATGTTGCTGTGTCATCATTTGGGTCTTGGGTGAAGAGTCATCAGGCATTAGAGCTGTATTCTTCTATTGCACAGGCCCGGTCATCACAGTGGGCCTGGCCAGAGCACTAAACCAATCAGTGTTTCAGGGTGAACAATGGTCCTTTGATCGACCACAGTTGCTGACTGGGTGTGGGGACACACACAGTCTGTTCACACAAAGTTCTCACTCAGAAGGCTCTGGCCAGTCTTTGATTCTGTTCCTAGACTCTCTGCTCCCAGACTTGATGTGAGATTCCCCTCTGTATGCTGTGAATACCATTGGTTAATAAAGAAACTGTCTTGGGTCTGTGCAGGGCAGAATAGAGGTAGGAAGGGAAAACTAAACTGAATGCTGGAAGAAAGAGGGCAGAGTCAGAGAGACTCCATATAGCCACTACCAGAGACAGACTCACTGGAACTTTGCTGTTAGGCCACGAGCCTCTTGGTAAATATAACATAATAGAAATAAGTTAATTTAAGATGTAAGAGCTAGTCAATAAGAAGATAGAGCTAACAGGCTAAGTAGTGGTTTAATTAATACAGTCTCTGTGTGGTTATTTTGGGACTGAGCAGCTGGGAACAAACAAGTGGCCTCGAACAACACACACTCACTAGATGTTCCCCCTGAGCCTCTTGGTCAGGCCTGATTCCTGGTCTAGGTTTGGCTATCGTCCACTCTCCAAATGCCTCTGTGATCTCCTGCAAGAAAATGGCTCCATTGTGAGCACAACTTCACAAGCACATGTCCTGACACGGATCCTTCATGGATTTCTCAAACAGAAGGCATTCAGGCACCTCTAGTTCTGCTGCAGGTTGGACTGGGGGATCACACCATTCTGTACAGATGTCAGGAAAGACTTCTGGCTGCCTGTGGTAGCCTTTCAGATGCCTCTTTGGATGTCAGGAGGCTCAGGAATTTTTCTAGAAGATGGCAACTCATTTTCTTCCTAACTAGCCAACTGAAGAGAACTGGCTAGGAGGCTGACGATGCTGGTGAGAGGTAGCCACTGGCATCTGCATGAGCCACACTAGGCCATGAAGTCTCTGAGAGTCTCTTTAGACTCAGTAACTCATGAAGATACCAGTGACCTCTCTTTACTTCCACCATTTTACTCAACCTAAAACATTTATTGAGGCCCGCCCCCACCAACACCCTCCCTCTAAGAAGACCTCAGATTCTGCTTTGTTCTCTCTTCTTTAAAAATATATATTTAATCTGAAATACACTTAATTAGAATATAATTACATCACTCCTCCCATTCCCTTTTCTCCCTCTAGCTCCTACATTCACGGTTCAGGGAACATGATGGAAGAACGGATGGACAGAAAGATTGTATGAGCCAGGATGTCAGGAAGTCTGCTCTGAGCCTGCCCCTTAGAAACATGAGGGCATAAACAAGACCCAAACAACAGTAGTGTCCAGAGACCTGCTAATGAGAGAGAGGGAAAACCTCACGGTGGGGGAGTCCCGTTCTTACACCAAGAACTACAGACTACTAAATGCTGCTGAGAGAGGGCGAATTAGCCTCTCCCACGTGTGAGTCCCTGATTGGTTGTACTGTACAAAGTCATTCTTCCCTTTCCAGAACAAATCTCTGCTAACCTTGCCAAGGTCAACACCTGCCTACCCGTGACCAGCCAGTCCTGAAGGCAGACTATCCTTAACACGGACACTTCTCCCCAGGACCTTTGCTCTACATCTGACAGTATTAACATCACCCATGCCCCTCCGTGGCTCTTACCCTGAGGAAAGAATCCAAAGCACCGTTCTCCATGAACTCCGTGATGATCATGACAGGCCGACTCTTGGTGACGACACCCTCCAGGCGGATGATGTTGGGATGGTCAAACTGGCCCATGATGCTTGCCTCACTCAGAAAGTCCCGACGCTGTTTCTCCGAGTATCCAGCCTTCAGGGTCTTGATGGCCACATAGATTTCCCTCTTGCCTGGCAGTTTCAAACGACCCTTGTACACCTCTCCGAACTCCCCTGAAACAGCAAGCGTGCAATTAGGCTCCTCATCCTTCTCAATCTGTGGAACCACAAGGGGAGGCATCTTACCAAGAACAATGGTGCTCCAGGTAGGATTGTGATTAGAGCGGAGAAATGGAAATTGGATTCGTCTCTATGTGACTGTGATGTCTAGGCTGTAATCAGTTCATAGGGAACACAGAAGGAATACTAAAGTACATCCCATGGGCCAGTTCTTAGAAATAGTTTGAGTAGACAAAGTGGAATTTTACAACATATCCAAGTTTGGGTTTTGTCCCACACTTAACGTGTGCGTGTGTGTGTGTGTGTGTGTGTGTGTGTGTATGTGTGTGTATCCCAGATGAAAACTTAAAAAGAAATGGTCAGATTGCTTTGGCAGAATCGTGGTTCATTTTCAGCAGAGTTGGTGCACAGATGTCTGGGCGATGGAGGGTGTGTGAGTACTGTGGCTGATGTTCCCACATTGAACATATGGGTGGCTACTGTGTCCTCCAGAAAGCAGGCCCTGAAAAGTTAGGAAACAAGCAGATTTATCCATGAAAGACAAAAGGGGAAGGAAGCAGGACTGGACAGCGAGAGCCCCAGGTCACAGCAAACCATATCCTGAGCAGACCTGACAAAGGCTAAGCCAGCCAAACAGACACATTCGTCACCCCAATCTCCCTGCCAGGCTCACTGGCTGGGGGCTGCTTAGAGGAACCGGGTCTCTGCAGAAAAGCAGGGGCAGACCCAGGGAGTGTTGCAGCCTGAGGCCTGGCAGCTGAACAGTAAGGCATTTCCCCACGTAGGCACAGGCTGAACACCTCTTTGGGTGTGCCATAGGATTTCAATGTCTTCTTCTTTTTTTCTTCCAGTAAAATCGCTAAGAGCAAAAACAATTTTGATGACACCATTTCATAGCTGTCTGAAAGAAGAAGGTCTTGCCTAATGCGCTTTCAAAAGTTATTTGATGGTTTCACTTGGTTTTGTGACTTCTACTTCTTTCCTGGAGAGTAGTTAAGTGTCTCCTTGCAAGGGCTTCAGTGAAATGCATTTCACAGGCCTGTCAGGAGAAACAGGGGCTTCTGTTGGGCAAACTTTCTTTTTTTTTACTTTAAGCTTCTGAAAGAAAAATGATAGCGCAAACTGTGAACAATCAGATAAACTCCCGGCCACATTGAAAAGACACGTTAACAGGCTCCTGCACTTTAGTCCGGCGCTCCTTTTACTTCCTGCGACAGAAAGCACTGGAAGAAAGCTACGTGAAGGTACTTTTATGCAAAACTGCCCTGAATTCTCCTGGACATGACACTATGTGGGGCTCCGGGAGAAGCCGGCGTAGGCACTATTAGGAAGATTTCATCCCAGACCTAATACTGAGATGGCTATCATTTGGAGCATTTGGCTTTGACATTGAATCATGTGCGGCTTTGGTGAATTGCTTGAGGTCAGACTGAAACTCTCTCAGATTTGAAGCTTGCACACCCGCTGGAGGACCTGGTGCGTGCCTGACATGCCAACGAAAGTCAGAGTGTCGTATGCATTGTTATTTGCTTGGCCTTTGCCTCGTCCACACTCTGACCGTCAACTACTGGGATTTTAGCACTGCTTCATCCCAAAGAAACCTAAGCAGTGGTGCTTAACACCATACGTAAAGGCGGCTCAAGGAGAAGGATCTCAGCTCAAATCACCTGCAATGAGATAAAGAAGCCTGCCATGGTGGCACATGCCTGTAGGAATGCCAGGGAGGTGGAGATGGGAGGATTTCCTAGGACTCATTGGCCAGCTCTTCTTGTTGAATTGGTGAGGTCCAAGTTCACCACCCCAAAACGTAAGGGACAGCGATCAAGAAAGCTATCCAGTGTCGCTGGGTGGCGGTGGCACATGCCTTTAACTCCAGCACTTGGGAGGCATAGTCAGGCACTTATCTGTGAGTTCGAGGCCAGCCTGGTCTACAAGATCTAGATCCAGGACAGGTTCCAAAGCTACAGAGAAACCCTGTCTCAAAAAATCAAGAAAAAAAGAAGAAAGCAAGCTATCCAGCATCAACCTCTGATCTTCACATGTACACGCAGGTGAATAAACACACCAACACACATACATGTGTGCCCACCCACCTCTACCCACAAGTAAGAAGGCTTGCACAGCAGTCGATGAACACGGAATGCCCGTGTCAAGGAATGGTTGGAAACCACCACACCCATCCCAGGGAATGCCTAGAAATACTAGAAGTCATAGGTGAGTGATATCCGTTGACTCTGAGAAAATGCTCACATGATGTTAAGTGAAGGAGAGGAGGGAAGCGAGAGACAGAACGTCATTTGCTGTGTGTGCCCACGTGGGACACGTCCCCCCAGTATAAAAGGAAAATTAAGGAAAGTACATATCGAATGTATTTTTAACATCAAATTATTTTTAAAGAATGGTTATATGAGAAGGATGGAGATAGGACATGGGAGTAGAGATTAGTAAGCTTGGTTTAGATAATTTTATGTTGAGTTGCTATAACAAGCATAACTTGAGTAGTTAAAATGCAAAAAAAATTAAATTCGAATACTAAACAGGGACCTGTCACATATATGTGTTTCTATATATGTGTATGTGTCTGTATATGTGTGTACATCTATAACATGCATATATATAGTAGAAATCAGCCTTCTGGTAACCTAATATTTAGCAACTATGTATATAAATAGTATACATAAATAAGTTTGATAAATAAGTTAATTGAATACTATTAGTTAGTATTTCTTCTTGCTGCCATAATGAGTTCAGTTTCCTTTAGGAGAGAAGTATAGCTGAGAGCTTAGGGGGAGGGTATGCTACCATTCCCTCTGGGTGAAGAGAGCCCACAAATATTTATCTACTGGACAGCTGCTATGGCATACTTCATTCCATCCAATCACCATGAAATTCCTACAAATAAAATGTCTACTTTACTAATGAGCAAATTAGCAAGGAGACACCCAAAGTCTGTTCCCAAAGCAGACAGCTGAAAGTCAGTCAGGGGTCTGGCCACACCCACTCCATTTCTTCCCATTTGCTATTGGATGAAAAGTTACAATTCAGAGAGCATCCTGCCTAGCTTACAGCTTCAAGCCATTCTGTACTATGCAGTGACAATCTTAGCAAGTCAGTCTCCAGGCAAGAGCACGGAAGCAGTTTCTTCTTTGTCTTCCTTTCCTCTCTCCTTCTGACCTCCCCTCACTTTCTTCCTTTCTGAGGCAGGCTCTGTAGTCCAAGCCATCCTTAAAGGGGCAGCAATCCTCCTGCCTTGGCCTCATGTGCTATCACCCAATTCAGAATAATTCCAGAAGTGGATGCCATGCACCCAAGACTCATGCCTGGGACTTCAGCAGAACCATAATATTTTTCAGTCTGTGTGTGTAGTTTGGGAAAATGCACTAGATTAACAAATGATGTGCCCCAACCATACACATAAACACCCCAGCTGAGAAACGCTGCTCTGTGGTAGCTGTCCCTGCAATTAGAGCACAAAGACTTGGGTATCATTGGAGATTCTGAGTAGCCGACCTGCGTGCAGCCTGAAATTTATTAATTTAAAAGCTGACTACGGGATTGGCAGCTCCTGGAGGAAAATGAAAATATAGGACTTCTTGCCCCCAAATTTGAAGGATTTCAAGATGGAGACCGGAGAGCATACAACCAAAATGAAGACCTTTCTGATCATGGGTCCACGCCTAACTGCAGTGTCCACATTCCTTGCTGCCCTTGCTCCTGTTTCTGGGGTGTAGGTGTGGCCAAGGCTGAGAACTGTGCTTTACCCCCCAGCATCCTGTAAACAGATTAGCGGACTGCCCAAAGCCCAGGACTCTGAGATGTCTTTTGACTCAGCTGAGCTTATATGCCGCCTGCCTCACACTGCACATGGCCAGGAACGTAGTGTAGGCTTTACTGATGGGAGAGGAAAGAAAGAAGAAGGGGGTGGTAACAAACCAGGACAGCATGCTGTTGAGAAGCTGTCTCCCTCGGGACATCAGAGATGAGATTACTTCTATGACTGACAAACGTTACTTCACCGTTTGATCTTTACGGCTAACCTCTCTTCAAGTTGGTGCTTCTAAGACTGGAGCTTCAGATTATATCAGGTTATATCTGCTGTGGGGTTTCATCTCATTCTTTGAAAGTTAAAAAATAAAAGTGGGCTCTCTTTGGGTAGGGTGAGGTGGGTGTAGTTTCTGGGGACTTTAGTGCTCAGAAATCTCTTCTGCGGTGATATAAAGTGTGGGGATTCGGGAAAATTAGAGATGTTTAATAGTTTCTGAGCCAGGAGGCTTTCAAAGCACAACTGCATAGCAAGTTACTGAGTATCAAGGCGTCCCTCAGAGATTAAGTGGCGCCGGAGTGCAGGGGGCAGGTCAAGGAGGAAGCTTCACATCTACTCCAGCCTGCAAGCTGGTCAATGGACTTTGGCTTGGCCCTTACAGCTCTGGGACTCATCACTACATAACAGGAAGCCCCAGAAGGCTGCCTTCCCTTCCTACCTGGGACTTGAGACAGGGGTCATTATGGATAACAAAGGGGAGGAGGCATAAGTCTCTATGGCCTTGCAGGACTTATGGGTGCTGTGGAAGGTGTCTTTGCCAGGAAGCTGGCATGGAGGATATCCCCAGCCAAGTCTTAGCATGGTCAAATCTAGGGACTCTGGCATTCAGCATTTCTATGGCGTCACAGGGAAGTATGAGCCCATGGCCATATTGCCATTAGCAATGACAAGGAAAACGCAGGACTTGTGTTGTTTGTGATCTATGGAGGTGCTATTCATGTGTATTCTTTAACTTCTCTACTAACTTTAGTTTGGGTACCAACTTCACAAACTGCCCTTGCCTGAGAGTCATGGTATGCAGAAGACAGGGGAACGCAGGCTGTGAACAGACTGGACTGCACAGTGAGACTCAGTCACAAAAACAAACAAGCAAGCAAGCAAAGCAAGCGACAGATAGCACTCATCCTTACTTCTGCTCTCTGATGATTTCCTGCAATTAGAACAGAACTTGATGGTGTCTTATTGTGTGAAGATCTGAAATCTTAAGGACTTCCCTGTTGTATGTGTCCCTCATCAGAATCACACTTTTTTTTTTCATTTCTTAATAAAACATCTTAACACACTAAGGTGCGAATAAGAACTGGTTCAGCCAGAGAGTGATGGCAGTTGGTGATTTGGTGAAGATTCTTACCTACTATAAGGTACAGGCAGCCTCATTTTGGTCTGGGTAGACTTTGATCAGCATGCATCTCTGCAACTGACCTGGGTTCTCTCCCGTAGCCTCTCATCTATTTGCTCGGGGCTCAGCTCCAACATTCGGACAGTACAGAGGCCAAGGGCACTCAGCGCGTCTTGTCTAGCATCTGCATCTAGAACTTGTTAGGAAATACGGATTCCCAGCTCCCAGCAGATCCTCTAGATCAGAGGCATGGTAGGTGGAACCTGGAATCTGGACGCTGGCTCATTTCCAAGTGGATCTGATGCCTGACTCTCCTTTGAGAGGCACTTTCCTCAGGGCTGTCGGTGCATGCCTCCTAGCTGCCTCCTCTGACAGTCCTACCTGACAGCTCTGGGAACTATTCCTTACAAGCTGCGGCCTTGCCCTGCCTCTTTCCTGCCTTCCTCGACAAACTGAGGACAAGAGAAACGGTGTTTCGGCACCATTAAATACCTCAACTATTATATATCAAATCAGAAGGGAAGAATTTCCAATTTTTGGAAATGAAACATTCAACCTGCCAGCAGGTGCTTCCAGAAGCAGCAATTGGCTGTATGCAGCAGGAATCTACACCCACAATTGCACCCCCGTTTTTAGCAGCATTCTGAAGTTTCAAACTGTCTTGGGGGGAAAATGGAAAGCAGAAATTCTAGTTATTAATTCAGGCATACCTTTGATAGGGAACTTTTAAAGAATAAATTTAAGCTAGGTTCAAAAGAATGGTTTCAACACAATAGCCTGGACAAGATAAGTAGGTTATGACTACACACAAGTGATGGAGGAATGTTATTGGTTAATTATAATAAAGAAACTGCTTGGCCCTCATAGGTTAAAACATAGGTGGGAGGAGTAAAAAGAACAGAATGCTGGGAGGAAGAGGAAGTGAGTTCAGAGGCCATGCTCCCCTCTGCTGGGCAGACTCAGTAGCTCTGCTCTCTGGGGCACAAGCGATGAAGCTCCGACCCAGGATGGACATAGGCTAGAATCTTCCCGGTAAGCGCACCTTGGAGTGCTACATACATTATTAGAAATGGGCTAGTCCAGGTGCGAGAGTTAGCCGAGAAGAGGCTAGATATAATGGGCCAGGCAGTGTTTAAAAGAATACAGTTTGTGTGTTGTTATTTCGGGTAAAGCTAGCCGGTGGCGGGAGCTGGGTGGCTGAAAGCAGGCCTGCAGCTCCTACTACACACAAGAAAGATGAGGGCTAGGACATGTATCTCACCACCTCCTGGCCATGCACAGAGGACAGACATTACTAATTGAGCATATTCATCATTATCCTTTTGGCAGAGTTCCTCTGTTATCCATTACCTAGGCTGCTATAGTAAGTACATGAGATGGACTGGCTTCACGGTCACAGTGTTTACAGAAAGCTCAGAGGAAAATGAACTTCTCCTTTTCCACAACTCTTTGCGGTTGTTAGACGACAGCATGCTTCTGTATCGCATGTGTTTAATATATGTGTACATGCATGGGATTACATATGTATACATAGTGATCTTATTTTCATAATTAAACATATATAAGTATAAATTTAAAATGTTTGGGGCCTCACTGACCTTTCCTTAGGACACACTTAGAAGGAGAACAGAGACAAGATGAGTGTGGAGTTGTATGAAGTGTGTTCTTTTTTTTGAAGTGTGTTCTTAGAATGAGAACAGAGACAAGATGAGTGTGGAGTGTGATCTATGAAGTGTGTTCTTTTTCCAGTGACCATAGGACAGTCTTTACAGTATTACCACATGGGGTAATGAATTGGAAGGCAGTATTGTAATTCCAAGCAAAAAAGGCCTCAGTACTGCAACTGTTAGGTGGAGTGTACCAGCAGAAGCAATGACTGTGTAGTTAGCTGTTCTTTTCCACGGCAACGAAAGTGGCAGTGAGTGCAGGGGTTTCATTTACCAGCTCTGGATCGGCTGCATCTGGGTTTAAATCGTAGCTGCATCATTAACTCAAGGGCAGCACAGCCTGGAGCAAGCTATCCCCTGCATGTTGATTTCCTCACCAGCCTAAAAGACCCATACACACGTAAACGTCAGCTCTGACTCACAGGCTATTACAAGGATTAAATGCACAGTACTTGTGAAATACACAGGGTAGTGCCAGGCACACGGCGCATGTTATAATGTACTGCACACTTTAATCATGTTTCCTAGAGACATCACCTTAGGTTCTTCTTCTAGAATCCTTCTTGCTACCCTCATGTTGCCCACCTTCACTCTAAATGATGCCAAGAGTGTCGGGTTAGCAAGGAACCTTTCTCTGCAGAAATTCATCCAAAGATGACAACCCTACATAGTGAGCACACATTCATCTGTATATAGCATCCATTCCCTTACCCTGTCCCCCCTTTAAAACAGCTTTATTGTACCTAGTCATCTATGGTGGAAGGATTGGATTAGTAGCTACTAGAGATGTACATTTATTCACTAAAATACAGTCAGCGTGCTCTCCCTGGATAACACCTCTAATGACATCCTTACCTACAATTTCATGCACTTAACAGCCATATGCTCAAACTACTGCACAGTTGCACAGGGTGCAAACTCAACACCGGAGTGCTTTTCATTCTGTAATAACATATATGGTAGCCCTGACTGATTCTCCTGGGAAATCCAGCTGATCAAAACTAAACAAAGAGCTGAAAGTGACCAATGAGATGACTCCCATGGTAACCATGAGCTGACAGTCTCCAATAGTCTCAGACCAGAGTGGTATGCTACCTTCTCGACAGAGACCTCAGTTGATCCCACTGTCCACATGAGGAAGGGGAGATGGATTGGCTTTCCCTAGCTCCAGTGAGCCACCTTCAGAGTGCCAAATACTCCTCGTCCTTATTCCTTCTCTCTATTCTCTCTCTTCATTCCCTTAAACTCTGTCTAGCTCTCAAAATTTTTACCTCTGCCACATGTTTTCCTCCAAGTACCCACTCACATCAGCACATCTGACAAACATTTTGTTGAAGAACAAAGTTCCACACACTAGGTCAGGTACCAGATTGATAAAAGCACATGAGCCCTGCCCTCTAATAGAACTGTGAGCCTCACGAAGAAAGGTGAACTTAAAGCAAGTAACTACGTATTAATTTGCATATTAATCTTTTTGAGCAGTGTCATACCAGGCTCTTCAATGAGTATTTTTCATTCTTTTGCTCAACATCCTAAATAACTTTAGATGATACTTCGAAGTTAATACAATTTGTCTGTCTCATAGTTTCCAGATTTTACTCCGCTGACCTTCACTCTATGCATACCCAACACTCCCACACCCTAGGTGCTAGACAGCCCTACTCTGCCTTCTTGGTACTTAACCTGATGGTCCTCATTTCTGGGCCCCGCCTCCATGCCAACTGCCACCATCAACTCCAGTGGCTAAACCTCATAGTAGAACCATTTGCTACACTATACTCCAGCTTGGGTATCTATTGTGTCAATGCCCTCTCCCATCCCAACCATCATCCCAGAATCAGTCTCCCAGAACCTCTTCCCACATCTGGTCAAAGTCAGATAACTGGTCTCCAGGCTTCAGAAGACTGACCCACTCTTTCCCATAATCTCCTTCCCATCAGAGCTACAGCGGTTACCATGGTCCACTCTCTGAATGCCATCCTATCGCTCAACCTGCTCAGGATCCCGGTTTTTCCTTGGGGAAAACCTGCACTACAGTTCTTTCATCGCTAGGTCAGTCTGACTCTCCAAAACTAACCCACAAGAACACTTTCCAGCAGCTTTGTCCTTCTCTGACTTACTCCATCTAATTGGATTTGTCCTCAGTGGTCATTCAGGTCTCTCTTCCCTGAGTCCTCCCTGACAGCAAGCCTCTCCTCCTGTCTCCAAGGCTGTATCCTCCCTATTGTCCTCCCCTCATTTCTCAATCTCATTTTTCTTTGCATGGAGTGTGGCACTGTGTTTTGTGCTAACCAATGCTTTCCCGTGGCAGAGACTGTTAAACATTGAGTACACTTCCCAGCATCTACTACAGTTTAATAATGAATGTTTTCTTCTGAACACTAAAATTAACCTCTCCTGCAACAAGCACAGCCTTCTCTGGTTCCATATTTAGTAGGCAAAGGCCTCAGTAACCTCTTTAAAACAGCCTTGTACCATCTATGAGGTGGCGTTTCTTGTACACTCTAGAGATGTAGGGCGGTATGTGTGTGTGTGTCTTAGTCAGGGTTTCTATTGTTATGAAGAGACACCATGACTATAGCAACTCTTAGAAAGAAAGCATTTAGTTGGGGCTGGCTTACAGTTTCAGAGGTTCAGTCCATTATCCTCATGACTGGGAGCATGGTGGCGTGCAGGCAGATGTGATGCCGGAGCTGAGAGTGTTATGACTTGCAGGCCACAGGAAGTCAATCAACTCACTGGGCAGTATTCCCAGCATAGGAAACCCCAAAGCCCACCCTCACAGTGACACACTTCCTCCAACAACAAAACCACACCTCCTAACAGAGTGTCCTAACTCCCTATGAGACTATGGCAGCCAACTACATTCAAACTACCACAGTGTGCAACTACTAGCTCTCTCAAAAATCAAGAACCAAGGAGAAACAGTTCATGGCTCACAGTGTTCGCCAATTCCCATGATGTAAATATACCTCTAAGAATCAATGGTAAACACCAATGGTAGTGCACATGGCTGGGAAGAGGCACACAAGTTGGCCAGTATGAGCTAGCGCAGGCTTACTCCAGCACGCCTGAACTGGAAACATAAGGTCTATTTTCCTCCTTGGATCATGTGGCATTTCTTTTCTGCCACTGCCTCTCTCTCACCCTTCCTAATGCTGCGGCCCTTTAACACAGTTCCTCATGTTGTATTGACCCCAACCACGCAATTATCTTTGTTGTTACTTTATAACTGCAACCTTGCTACTGTTATGAATCATAATGCAGATATCTGTGTTTTAGTGTGGTCTTATGTGACTTCTGACCCCAAGAGGGTCGAGACCCACAGATTGAGAACCACTGCCCTAATGCATTTCCAAAAACCTTATTTTCTTCAAGTTTTCAGCCTTGAAGGTTATTTCTTTCATGTAGTTGTTGTGGTTTAAGTATTAACTGCCCCATATATTAATTTACTTGAATACTTGGTACCAGCTGGCTGCTGCTTTAAGAAGTTAGGGGTGAGGGGCTGAAGAGAGGGCTTAATGGTTAATAGCACTTACAAAGTCCCAGTACCCACATGGTGGCTCATAGTCATCCACAGGTCTACTTCCAGGGGATCCGATGCCCTCTTCTGACTTCTGTGGGCACTAAGCATGTCCATGGTCCCCATACATTCCGGAAAAATACTCCCATGCATCCTAGAAGTAATACATTTTGAAAAGGGGAAAGGGATGTTGCCTTGTTGGAGGAGTGGCTCTCTAGGTCTAAGAACAAGCAGTGAAGTTTGCTTCCCAGCTGCTCTTTGCATCCTGACCAGGTACTTCAGGCTCCTGCTGCCATATTGCTCCATGATGCACTGGATCCCTTCTTAAACCATAAGCCAAAATAAACCCTTCTGACCTTAAGGGCTTCTTGTCAAGTATCTGGTCACAAGAAGAAAAGGAAGGAATACAGGAGCCCTCCTGATCCCTCAGGACCCTCAGCCCATGGAACTACACACATCCTGCAAAGACTACTAGTGTTTCCTATGTGCCTGCACTATGATGGTCAGAAAGAGTTGACTGTGACCACTTCCCTGACTTCCGGCTAAGTCTGTCAGCCTTCAGAGCAGAGGGGCCATTATTCTTCTTAGGAAATCCACTTCAGAGTACAGAAAGTATCCACTGAAAGCTTTTGATGGAAGAAGACAAAGAAGAGAAGGAAGGGAAGAAAGGAGGACAGGAAGGAGGAAGGAAAGAAGGGAGGAGGGAAGGAGAGGGAAGGAGGGAAGATTGTATGATTATTGATTTTTCCTTTGTGGCTCTTGCTTTTGTTCTTGATATTTTTTTTCCATATTGCAAACCAGTTTTCTCTTCCTGCACCAATTCTTCTGGGTGGCTAAGAGAAACATTGTCAATTATATTGCGTAATTGTTACTTTTTGCTTCTTGTTTGGCAACCAAGCTCTTTATTAGCTAAAAGGAAAGCCAGTCTCAGTAAGGCAGGGTATGGGGGAAGGGAATGTAGAGTATCTTATGTTGAAATTGTATCTAGTTGCTAAATGTGAGTTAATACCCACAGGGATCAGTTCTGGGATGGCTCCGAATCACAAGGAGATGGGACTTGGTAGAGGCTGGTCAGCAGGGACAGACACAATTCTTAATGGGATGCTGCTGAACATCATGTAATTTGTTAAATGAATCTCTCATAATACCATGCAAGCCGCACCAAAAACACTGACTCTCCTCTGAGCTGAATGCACAAACACAGCAGCACTGGCAAACGACGGAAGGTGAAGGATAGAGCAGGGCCATCAGTTGTCCCTTTATGGGCATCCGGCAGTTGGTGAGCTCACCCCAAATTGTAGCTCCTTGGCAGGATCATAAAGCGAAAAGGCTCTTTACTCGTCCCCTGACAAAGGCAGGAGGGGTGTTGATGTGTGCTGTCTGGGATGAAATGCAGTTCAGAACACATCACTCTAAGCACATGACATAAATAACAACATTAAAATCACTAGCGCCATTACCGCGAGCCATAACAACAATTAATAACGCGGGCAAACAGAGTGCAGGACAGCAGGCACGCCTCCTCAACATTCTTAAGTTTCCTGGAGAAACCAGAGCCTATAAGAGCAATCCAATTTATCTGGTACCCAACCTTCCAACGCACGATCCTTAAATATGTCAGTGTCTAAAGAGGAAGGGAAAATTATCGACACAGAAGTGAAAGTCATGCTTCAGGAAAATATTTAATGATAGTCAATAGATGGAGAGACCCAGGTGGATAAGATTCTAGCCGGCCAGCTGGAACTGCTGAGGGTTTGGTGGCAGCTAGCAATCTGTGGTGACAGGGAGAGTTCCAGGGCCTTCCACAGTGAGGCTGAGGTGTGGGGGGGGGGGCAAGGATGGAGCGCTTAAGAAGAACCCAAAGCATGCAGATGGTGTCCTACTGGAGAATGCTTCCCAATGTGACTCCAATTCCATTAAGTGGATTTTCTGAGCCTTCGGTACATTGAGAAAGGAGCGAATGGAAGGATTATGACGTTTCCTGTAAAGATAACATACGAAGTGGCTGTCCACTGGGCATCACTTAAACATGCTTTGTTGAGTTACAATGTTATTGGGAGTTGTCACTCTGTGGCTGTCAGGTGACACGAATCAAGCATTTCAGTGCCAGGACAGCCTGCACAATGGAACTGAAGAAGTAAAGACAAAGAATGCCATAGAAGAAAGTAAAGTCAGAAAGGAGACCCAAATCAAAGAAGTACAGAGATTACTTATAAAGAAATAATGTCCGGAATGTTTTTATCTCGCACTAAGACATCTTATCCACCTACATGAATCAGGCTGGGTCTGTAGACAGATGGGATCTACAGTCTGTTGAAGAAAGATACACTTTCTAGACCAGTCTTTTGGTGCGCTTTCTCTGGAGCACCTCAGCGGGTAGTTCCAGTCCAGGCTGGGATTCTATCTGTTTCCTGATCTGGATGCCAGTGTGTGAGCACAGGAAAAGGAACACTCAAAGTACAGAGAGAAGCCTTGGCCCAAAGTCATCGAGATGCCACTTTCAGTGAGTGGGGTCCTAGATCGGCTTTTAAAATTGTTTATTCCCATCCTCATGGCTAAGGACCCTACATCTCTCTCTTCATCTTGTTTTCATGGTCTACTTCCACAGCTATTCCCGAAACTCTGAAAACTAGAGCCGACTTTTAGTGCCCAAGCAAGCTTAGCCACTGTGACCGAGGCCCCCAACGGTTCTGAGCAACATTCTTCCATGTTCCAGTGGTCCAGATTTATCTTCTCAAAAGTATGAAAGACATCTAGAATGTTAGAAAGAAAATGTTAAGACAGCAAGAAGACAGAGATGAAGGGAGAGAAGAGTCATACCTGCTCCTATGACCTCTTCGATTTTCACAAAAGACACGTCAATCTCCTTGGCAAACTCCCGAACCGCTTCATTGGGGTCCTCATAAGTGAAGGGATCAATGTAGATCTTCATCCCTGGCGAGCCTTATTGGATGAGATAAGCAGGTTAACATCCAGACAGGATACGGTTCACTGCTATTACCCATGTCCCCAGCACTAAGGGTATTTCTGGGAGGAGTCCTTCTCTTAATCAGGTTGCTGTAAACTTCCTCTATGCGATCTCTTCTTTCTGGGTCTCCCTGTCTCTCTTTTCCCTGGACCACTCTGGTTCTCTGCCCTCTACTTCTCCTCCATATTTTTTCTCTTTCTATGCTCTGGATGAAATGTGGAACAGATTACTTATAAGTGACAGATCGGGACCAGTTCCTACACCAGGCACTCACAGAAGGCACAGAAGCTGATTGATGCCAACCAAATGCATTAGCAGAAAAGCGGTGGTAAAATTGTAGGGTAGATATCAATATTTATCAACTTGACAACTTTCCTGAGTGGAGACCACCGTTAAGGTTATAACTGACGGCTGTGGTCTGTGGCCAAAAGAGGGATGAGGATGGATTTGTTTTTTAAAGAAGGAGGGAGACGCTATTAGAAAACCCTCAAGACAGAAGTGCCAACACTGTACACCAGAAGAGAAAATGTGAGGGGAAAGCTTAGAAAATACTCATGCAGGAAAGAGCAACGTCTACATAGGAAAAATGGGTTGGGATGAAAGAAAAATGGTAGTTGAACCCCCCATGCCTTCAGACACACTGAAGTATGAAAAAAGGAATAAAATGGTAGATGTGAAATACATAAAGGAATATAGGCCTTGTCACTGATGTATACAGTGGCAAGACAGATAGGTGTGCTTGAGGACAAAATAGAGAATTGTCACTGCAGGAAAACGTGCTTTCAAAAGGTAGAGGAAGGGGGACTAAAAAAGCAAGTGGAACACACACACACACACACACACACACACACACACACACAAAACAAATGGATTCGTTGGAAATGTAATTTCTCAACTTGTTTGATGTGTCATTAAGTGAAGTGTAGAAACTGTTTCCACAGGGCTGGGATGGTGAAAGGTGGGGCCTCCAAAAGACAGGCTGTCTGGTCGACTGCCACATCCCTGCAGCCTGCTGCGGTGTCCTCTTGGAGGCAACAGAGCAGCAAGGGCAGGGCAGGTGGGGCTCTGTGGGCTGAGGGGATCAAAGCTGAGGCTGGGCTTCAGCTTCCTAAGGCCTTGTCTGTGTACCTCACCCACACCCTGTTCCCCACTGCCTCCTTCCATCTAGGCTCCAGTTCTGTCATTTCTCATCAGAAAAACATCGGATGCCTCTCTCAATGTCTTGATCATCTCCTTACTCAGGAAAGGATTAAAATCCTAGGACACAATCCACCGAAGGAAGGAAGATACACCAAAGACAGGGGAGATTTATTTTTTCAGTCAAAGGAAGCCAAATGCCCTGACATAAGTAAAAGATATTCCTTAAGCAAATACTGTTCCTAGTATTCTGAACTGCTTGTTTGAAAGTAGTCAACATTAGCCGGGCGGTGGTGGCGCATGCCTTTAATCCCAGCACTTGGGAGGCAGAGGCAGGTGGATCTCTGTGAGTTCTAGACCAGCCTGGTCTACAAGAGCTAGTTCCAGGACAGGCTCCAAAACCACAGAGAAACCCTGTCTCGAAAAACCAAAAGAAAAAAAAAGTAGTCAACATGTTCTAAAAGCTTCTGGGGGTAGGATTGAGAGATTAGGGACATAGCTCAGTCATGCCCTACAGGCATGAGGACCTGAGTGTGATGCTAACATCTGTGCAAAATTCTAGACATAGTGGCATCAAACTGTAACCCCAGTGCTGGGGAGGCAGAGACAGGTGACTCCCCAGGGTTCACTACCCAGCCAGCCTAGCCTAAAATAGCAACGTTCCAAAGAGAGATCTTGTCTCATAAAAAACAAAAAATTGGACAATACATGAGGAACAACAAACAAGGTTGACCTTGACCATTGTCTATCCAACAAGTGTGCACACATGTGCTCATGATTGTGCTTGCACCCCCTCCCCCATACACACCTATACATACATGAAAAACTTTACAAAACCCGATGATGTCTTTGACTTTGGAATTCACTAACTAAAATTTGGACAAAGCAAACAAAGATCATGTCTAGTCTGTTGACACCGTAAAACACTATCAACAAACTTCATGCTCAAAAACCAAGCAATAGAGCTAAAAAAAATGGCAAAAATTTCATAATGATTTAAGTAAGTTTATGACTTTTGTCTTGGGCCACATTCAGAGTGACTCTTGGCAGCAGGAGGCTTGTTGCACACCTGAAACACTCTACACCCTGGAGATGTATTTCAGTTAAATAGGCATCCTTCATATCTCTCAAAGACTGAAGAATATGGCATTTAAAATATTTTAATAACTTAGGGTTTTTCATGGCAATGAGACACGTCTGTTCTTGGCAGCACCAGCTACTTCAAGAGGAAGAAGGGGATCGAAGAGGCTCCTTATGGAGTTTGATAGCCATTTGGGCAAAAAACTGTTCTTGCCTGGACTGTTGGATGAAGTGGACACAAAGAACCCGCAGAGAGAGTACTGCTGAACTTGCCTAAAGGTGAGATGGTCTTTCGGGGTTCCTGATTCATGAAAGAGTCTGCGAGACATTCTGCAGGACACAGCAGAAAGTGACTGAACTGTCTTTGGAATTTCCTGCTTGATGAAAATATCTGCTGGATACTATGGGTCTGAAGGCTGAAGATGGATGCCCCAATGGTACAAAAGAACTTTGGGTGTCTGTCCAGGCAGTGAGTTGTCTCTGTCACTTCTAGAGTTTGGATTTCTTGTTTGCTTAGGTAATATTATATCTTTCTGGAGTCTTTGGTGGAGTTGAAGAATGGATACATAGTTGTAGTTTTCCTTAGTTATGATAAAAGATAAAATAGATATAAATATTGTAACTGTTTTGCTGTATGTAATTTTACTATGTTAAAATGAAAGCCTTCTTTTTTGTTTAAACAGAAAAAAGGGAAATGATGTGGGAGTGATTTCTTTCTAATATGTTGCTTTCATTGGTTAATTAATAAAGAAACTGCCTTGGCCCATTTGATAGGCCAACCCTTAGGTGGGCAGAGTAGACAGAACAGAATGCTGGGAGAAAGAAGCCGAGTCAGTCAGTGGTCATGATTCTCCCACCCGACACAGCCGTAGGTTAAGGTCTTCCCTGGTAAGCCACCTTGTGGGCTACACAGATTATCAGAAATGGGTTAGATCAATATATAAGAGCTAGCCAATAAGAGGCTGGAACTAATGGGCCAGGCAGTGTTTAAAAGAACACAGTTTCTGTATAATTATTCTGGGGCTAAGCTAGCCATGCGGGAGCCACGTGGGAACGCAGCCCCGCTGCCGCTCCATATTACAACAATACACCTATACATACGTGAAAAACTTTGCAAAACCTGATGATGTCTTTGACTTTGGAATTCACTAACTAAAATTTGGACAAAGCAAACAACGATCATGTCCAGTCTGTTGACACCGTAAAACACTATCAACAAACTTCATGCTCAAAAACCAAGCAATAGAGCTAAAAAAAAAAAAGGCAAAAAAAATCTCATAATGATTTAAGTAAGTTTATGACTTTTGTCTGGAGCCACATTCAGAGTGACTCTCGGCATCAGGAGGCTTGTTGCACCCCTGAAACACTCTACACCCTGGAGGACAGCAGTTATGTGTGCACATGCGCACGAGAGAGAAAGCTTTTCAGTAGCAATGGACCAAGGGCAGCCAGAAATGAGCATCATTGACTTCCCACCTGCTGCACAGAACAGGTGATCCACAAAGGTAACTGGTCAGACTTCAAGCTTGGGAGAAGCCCAGGGCATCTCCAGGCTGCCCCAACCCTGCTTGTGGTCACCTAGAAACTGCCCTAACGGCCAAGCTATGAAAGCAAATGACTTATCAGGGGAATGCCGAGAAGTGGAGGAAGGGCAAAAGGAAATCAAACAGGAAGCAAAAGGCGGCAGATATAAGGTGTGTCCTTAAGCCACTGACTATTGTAGGTTATTATGACTGGCTTTATCTCCTCGAGGGCACTCTGTGAACTTGAATAGGTAACCACAAGCTTCAGAATGGGCCCTCCCTAGGGTTAAAGGAGCCGAGGTATTTCCATAGTGATTGCCATAGTCAAAACGAAGGCACTGAATGGCCAGTAACACAGGCAAGAGGGAGACTCTAGAGCCAGACAACACAGTCAGGCAAAGACACAGAGATGCTGACAGTGGAGGTCAGCCAACATACGCAGAAGGATGAAGGAAGAAGACATACAATACAAAAACACTCAAAGTGCAAAGAAGAAAAGAGGGTAAAAGAAAACACCAGGGTAGTGTCAGTAAGCTGTGATTTTCCCTCCTAATTCTGTGCATCCCCGAAGCTGAGATCTGCAGGTGACATTAGACCTCCAAGGTACTTTATTAATCCTGCATAATACAGCAAGTTCAGACTTATCTCTCACAACAGCTTCTCCAACAAGAGGGGAAATGAGACTTCCCTTCTAGCTTGCCTGTGAGAATAAAGACCCTATGACAAGTGTCAGGCCCAGCTCAGCGCCCCAGGTACTGGCAAGGCTCCTTGACTAATAGAGTCATTACTGTTATCAACAATCTTTTTTTTTTCTCAGAAGTGTATGGGAGGTAGAAAAGGAAGTAAGGCCTGGTGGGCAGTGGGGGGATGTAAGCCACTCAGGGTTACATTAGTTACTTTCAAAATAACTACCTTGTTATTTTAGATCAAGGGCTTTTAAAGATGTATGCTAAGCTGTCCTGAAGGAGTTCTTCCATGGAAACTAATTAAACAATCTAGAATGGGCTGTAATGAATGGGTTGCAAGTAAAGACATATATGAGGATGAATGGGGGAAGGATTCTGCGCTAATGAGCTTTACAGATATTGGCCCCGGCCAGTTTGGGGAATAAGCTATCCCCAGAAGGGAGACAGCTCATCTCCTGATGGAGCCTCCATTCCTTAGGCCGGCAGTGTGCCACAAAGTGCACGCAGATGGAAAAATGTCTACCCTGTGACGAGGCATGCATTTCACTCCCCAGGAGACATCCGACGATTTGGAAAGTGTGGATACATATGTGCATGCATTTGCACTCACATGTACATGCATGTAACATCGTGGTGGCTATGCTGTGTCTCAGGGCTTTGGCTATCATGGAGGCATTTCCTCAGAAGCCAAGAAGGCTGCTTAAAGCCCAAGACTATGATCTGCTGAAATGTCCAACCAAAATGAATGCCCTAAATCTTGCATCTAATGCATCACTAAGAATCACTACCCATTTTCCTTGACATTGAGTAAAAGTATTATTATATGGAGGAAGGAAACTGGGAAAGTTTAATCAAAGTCTAAGAAGTGGCTCAAAATTAGTGCCTTCTCTCTAGCCATGGCCTGTGTGAGTACAATACAGCAGGAGGAAAAGATGGCCCTGGTCCAGGTCCTGGGCTGCAGGCAGGGGTCTTTGTAGTCCACATTAATAGAAGGATTTGGCTAAGCATATGAATACAGTGGAGACCCTTGCAAACACCTCCTCCTATGATGACAAGAGCTCCCTAGACTGAGCTCCCAAGCTCTAGCCAGCCTTTCTCAAATCCCAGAAGATGAGGTAGGGAAAAAAATATGCCTTTTGCCAGGCGGAACAGGTCATTTGTCTTTCGGCTCATTTTGTGTTTCTGCATAAATCCCGCATCAGCCTGTTCCTGCTCCCACTTGCCAGTGAGCAGTTTTTAATTATCAGGAAAACGGTATTTAGTGCAATGAATCACCAGACAGTGAACAAGGAATCAAGTCAGCAACGGAGTGAGGCACAGACACTAGAAGCCTGGGCGCAAAAGATGTTCTCTTGCTGTTAGAGGAGATGGTGACAATATGGGCAACAGACCCCTATAATACATGGCATTTTATACTGATTGGCATGGCCTCCACACCATTGTTAGTAATAAAAATATCATTAAATACTGTTAGCCGTGTCTAAGTTTCCATATTTTTTGTCATAGATTGCATAACTTTGGCATAAAAGGGGCTTGTGTGAACTTCACCTTCTGGCTGCTAGTATCTTGATGGTTAGGGCTCTGTTAGGCAGCACACCCCAGCTTTCCCACCTCCTAGTCTGCAAATCTCCAATAAAGATTGAGTTTGTAAATATGTTCATGGGGAGCATGGCTTCACTGCTGTCTGGTATCTTTTTGCATGGCACAAAATAATTCTGGAAGCAGAAGGAATTCTTTTCTATGGTCAGAGGCCCTGCATCAGGGGATCAACAGAAGTGGCTGAGATGAGCTCTGGGAATGCTAGAAGTCTTTGTGGGAAATTTGAAAGGTTATGGAGACATTTAAAAGTACCAAGGGTGCAGAGGAAAACAGAGAGCTCATTGCTATAAACAGCAGGTGACATGCACGGACTCAGCTATGGGAGATGATCCAGTGCCCTTGTGCAAGCCTGGTGCACACTCTGAGTGTAGAACTAGTAGCAAAGACATCTGTAGGCCAGTTGTGATAACCGATTCCAGGGCGTCAGAGGTTCCAGCAAAAGCCAGTAGTCCCCTAGCTGAGGAAGGATTGCTAGAACCCACAGGGTCGTGTCAGAGAATGAGTTGGGTTGTTTCCAGTCGTTAATATTCTTGTATCCCAGCAGGTTTTGATAGTCATAAGGACATGTGGAAGTGTGCCTGCTTGTACCTCATTCTGAATCCAAGAGACACTTTGTCACCTTGTGGTCCATGCAGTTTTGTCCAGGTATTTGAGCATGAGAGGGGAGCTATTTAGAAACATGTGCAGTCCTTAAGGAACATTCTCTGATACTCTGCCTCAGGTGACAAGCCTCCCTCCTTTTCCTCAATACTGCTAGACACCCAGCCAGCACTGTGACATCCAGAGGAAAGCAAAGCTCCCAGGGCTCTTCCTGTGACTGAGGCATGAAAGGGCACAGGGCTGGGCAGTGTTGAGTCAGGAGACAACACCAGGAATGGGTTGTGAACACCACAGAGACTAGAGGAGGCAGAAGGCATGGATGCCACTCTTCAAGGTCAGACTCCTTGAAGCTCCAGAACTGGAGTTAATGTGGAAGGAAACAGTGCCTGTTACTACAAAGAAGTCTGGAATGTTCAGAGAGAGTCTTGGTACTGGGTGTAGAGGAAGAAGGGAACCAGATGGAAGCAATGTTGATAGACAAAGAACGGGGGTATCAATTACCAAGCACAGGCCTGATAACTGTTTTATCGGCAGTGGGGTGGGATTCTGAGACCAGGACACTGGAGAACTTGTTTTGCTGAGGGACTGTAGGCTGAGGAAGTGGTTGTGAAGTGGCCTCAGTAATTACTTAAGGTGTAAGGTGGCAGCATTTGCAACCAAAGCACTGGGAGGAGAACAAGAGAATAGGCAAGATCAAACACTCCTGGGGAATTGCTTAACACCTTCCTGCCTCTTGGGTACCTATGGCCAGGACAGACAGGTCCTTCCAAGCAAGGATCTCTGGTGCTGGGCTGCTGAAGTCCCACTGGGAACCTGAGGGCAATAGATAATGACCTTGGAACTACTGGAGGTGACACTGCAGAGGCTCTGGCTAGGAGCCAACAGCACACATATAGGTGAATCTAGATCTTTCCATTTATTTGACATTTAATAAACACTGACTGCAAACTCAACCTGCTTTTATACCAAGGAGCTTTTCCTTGTATGTCTGCAGGCCTTCACTTATATATGATCTACTCTTAATGTCCCAGTCCGTCTTTTCCTTCCAGGGTCCTCCTGCCCTTCCTACCAGGTCTCAAGAGATTCCCTGGGGGCCAAGTGCTATCTCTGAAGTTCAGAATGTATCAGCCACCCAGAATGCAGTAATTCAGACATGCTTCTGGGTGTGACTTCATCCCATCTCCCCTCTAGGGCAGGAATCTTTTCAACAGCATCCATTACTGAGAGTTCTCAAGCCCTAGCCTTACTGTAGAGGAAGCTCTTTGATGGACAGCCCCCGTGCATCTGATAACATCCTGCCAAAGAGTCAGACACTTGCCGCAGTGACACAGGCAGGCAGGCTGCTCTCGTCTGGATAGGTGCTCTGTAGAATGTGTCCATCTTGAAATCGGGTCTCTAGGATAGAGTCCATGACCCTGAGTGGGTTCTTAACAGCACAAAGAGAGGATGTAAACAGTTAACACAGCAGAGTGCTCAGAATGGCCTTACTAGTATTCTTCATCAGCGGTGCCACTGAGAGCAACCACATGATCAGCTGGGTTTTTTTTTCCCCCACACAAATAAATAGTGTGTGGGATCGCTCCCTATTTGTACTGCTTCGGTTTTGTTTGAACCTAAACACTAGGTTCCAGATTTAGCCTGCTAACATTTTGTCTTGCAGATTTCAAATTAGCATTCAAAGCTGTTGGGTAGTTCTGAATTTTGATTCCGTCTTTTATGGTGTTAGTTCTGCTTCCCAACTGTTACCTACAAACTCGATCAGCATCCCCAGGCTTGCATCTGACTCGTGAAGTTAAAAAAGCACTCAGACAAACACGGATTGAATAGAACAAGAACTAGAATAACGCCAGGGACCTTCCCCCTGAGTGATAGTCACTAATTCACTTTCCCTCCATGTGAAGACAAAGTCTGTATCTACTTAACAATGCCTTCCATTATACCATATGATGTTTTTGCCAAAATAATCATTTGCTACCCATAATTCTTGAATTTACTAAATATATGGTCTAATTAGAAGAGGCAAGGTCCCATATTTTTTTCTCAATCACCTCTTGTCTATTACTAATGATGACAGAATTCCAGTTCGTATTCTCAGACCCATGTGCTTCACAGTAGCTTGGGGCATTTGTCTGGGCTGGACTCACAACTCTGTCCTCCCTTTGCTCCTCTGCTTTGTCTGAAGATTTCTGTGTTTTCCAATCTCAAGTATGACGGTTGGATTTTATATCTCTTTGCCACATATCAAATCACCTGAGTAGGAAGCCTCACCTGGAAAAGCATACCGATTTCTTTTTTTTTTTTTT
>NW_004949122.1:2331883-2336848 GCF_000317375.1 Microtus ochrogaster | reverse complement strand
GCCTCCCATTTCCCTCCCCCTCCCCCAATTAAGTCCCCCCCTCCTCAGCCCGAAAAGCAATCAGGGTTCCCTGTCCTGTGGGAAGTCCAAGGAACCCCCACCTCCATCCAGGTCTTTGATTGATACAAGAAGAGCCACTCGGATTGTGGGTGGTGCCTTTTGGTATCAGAGTAGATAAAAAGGAAGTGGCAGAAGAAAAATTATCTCTTGCCTGACTGATCTTCCTTTTGCCAGTCAGCTAATCTATTCCATTGCTGCTGATTCCTATACCAATACCAGAACCAGCATGCCCAAGCTTCACGGTCCAGCTGTCTTTAACACTAGGGACCAGCAGTTCTCCAGGAACTTTTAGAGTTTCTGGTGCCAGATTGAGGCAGCTGAGGGCCCAGCTTCAAGGAAGAGTAGTTCTCAATTCTCAGTTTCCAGGTGTGATTCTACTGTGTGTGTGTGTGTGTGTGTGTGTGTGTGTGTGTGTGTGTGTGTGATTATTCATCCCTTTTGGTTCTCCAGAGAATCCTGATGAACACAGGTCCATACCTCATTTATTTATTTTTTTTATCAAAACATGCCAGTAGACGTTGTAATTTGTATCTTTCACTCAGAGGCGATTTTCTTGGGACTGATCCTAAAGCCCTTAACCATTCCACAAACCCCAATCCCTTTATCTCCAACCTCATGTAACTCACCCAGCTTAGGAATCAGGAATGGCCTAAATTCCTTGGACACCTGTTTGCATTCCTCCCAAACAGAAAGAACCACAACTTCCTGAAGTTCCGTTCCTAAACCCTCCCTGCCCTACCAGGGTCATCCTGTCCAGGTCTTCTGTCGTTAGCCAACAGTTTATGAGAACTGGGCCAAGAAACCATGGCGACATATTATCTATCCATTTCTGAGCATGAGAAGCCCATGACTCTTTCCATACATCCTTGGACATGAACCCCTGGCTCAATAACTCTTTATCAGACCAACTGGCCTACCCTCCAGAGAGTGTCTTTCCACCAATTCAAATTCCACTTTACATCCCTGTTCACCAAGTTCTAGAGCAGCAGTTCTCAACCTGTGGGTCATGACCCCACAGAGGCTACATATCAAATACCCTGTATAGCAGATATTTATATTCTGATTCATAACAGTAGAAAAATAACAGTTACAAAGTAGCAATAAAAATAATTTGATGGTTGAGGATCACCACAACATGAGAAACTGTATAGAAGGGTTGTAGCATTAGAAAGGTTGAAAACTACTGTTTTAGGGTCAGGGTGAGATATGAGCCAGTTCCTGAATATAACATCATCATACTTTCCAGCAACCAGATCTATCATGCCTTGACTAGTCAGGGAAGATAAATTTGCAAGCATTTTCTTTTCTGTCTCTTTCAACCTCTGTGCCACTTTAAAATGGAGAATCTAGAAGACAAGAACCATCAACTCCTTCGTGGCACCCCCAGAGGAGCCAGGGGACTTGGGGTCCCCAAGCAATGGAGAACAGAGCTGAGCAGCTGCTACAGATGTTCTGTCACTCCCAGACCAGGGAGCCCTCAGAGCTCCAAAGCTGTCCACACCCCGTGGAGGAAATTCATATGAGGAGTCCAGGCACACGCACAGTTGTGTACATATCTGTATACACAGTTGGGCACACTTGAGCCTTCTGACTCTTGGAATGGGACTCAGAGGTGGGGACTCACAAATCACCAACCAGGGTGTGGAATACTCCTTTACACTGTGTGAATATATGCCACTGTGATAGGTTTAATAGAAAGCTGATTGGCTGATAGCTAGGCAGGATTTTTAGGACAGAGAGAATGCTGAGAAGAAGAAGGGCAGAGTCTCCAGCCAGATGAGGAAAGGAAACAGGAGGTATAAGATGAAAGAGAGGTAATGCCACATGGCAGAATGCAGATTAATATAAATGGGTTAATTTAAGTTGTAAGAGTCAGCAAATAGGGGGCTGGAGAGATGGCTCAGTGGTTAAGAGCATTGTCTGCTCTGCCAAAGGTCATGAGTTCAATTCCCAGCAACCACATGGTGGCTCACAACCATCTGTAATGAGGTCTAGTGCCCTCTTCTGGCCTGCAGACACACACAGACAGAATATTGTATACATAATAAATAAATAAATAAATAATTTTTAAAAAAAGAGTCAGCAAATAGCAAGCGTTAGCTAATGGTTAAGCATGTATAATTATTATTAAGCCTCTTTGTGGTTATTTGGGAGTGGCTGCTGGAACACAGAACAACTCTGCCTACACCAGGGCATCTGGGATTAAACATAGAACTCCACCCAATACTGGGTACTTTGAGCCTTTGCTCTACGGAAAGATCATGAGATCTACAGCCAGACCAGAGGGTGCATAATCCACCTCTTCAACCCTCAAGATTTGTCACTCAGGAAGTCACTTGCCCTTCCAGGATTACCTCTTGTCTCCTTGAGTGGCTGTGAAGACTATGGGAGTCAAGCAAGGCAAGCTGCTTTATTAAAGTTCTTGGTGTTGGCACAGATGGCATCTTCCTTGGCCATCCCTCCCACCTCTACCTGCCCATCCTTCCTTCCCCGTCAGGCTCTTCCTTCGCCAGAGTTTTAGTTTTCTCATCTGCTCTTTGTGTGCTGGCCTTCCTCTCACTGCGATTCTCCAAAGAGACAGTTGTTCATAGGAAAAAAAGTACATACATGCAACTCAGCGCATGTGTGAGGGTGTGGCCTCAGAGAACCCAGGTGTGTGGGAGGGAACAGCTGTCAGAGCCCAGGAAGGCAGGTATCAGGGGCTGATTAAAAGAGGATAGTTGTGCCCAGAGGAGAAGGGCATCTAGGAAGGGCTCATACATCTAAGGCAGCCGAAGAAGTAAATTGAACATCCCTGTGAGAACTCTACATCCATCTAGCATCAACTGGTGAAACTTGCTGACTGACTCCAGCCATCCTCATAGGAGGTAGGTAGCAAGGACCCTTTGGCTTAAGACTGGGGATTAGTTCTTCTACAGATGCTTGCAACCAGAGATACCTCCCTCTGTGGCTATCAAGGTGATGAGCCCCCAATCTCCCATACAGGGAGCCATGAGCATTTTAGAAACACATCTGTGTACACCCAGTAGCCTGACAGAGACACACTTCAAAAGAAGAATAGTCAAATGCCAGGCTGAAGTTGTCCGAAGAGCATCATCACTGCCCTGGATGCCTGGGGATTCTCAGAAAGACGCCGTATCTTTAGAAAGAGAGTTCTTGGCTGAATCACTTTTGAGCACTGTTTTGAAGCTTCTGGACTTCAAAATGAGAGATGGCATCTTTTGAACACAATCATGTATTCTTGTGGTCCTGACTGCTTTCAGGCCAATAGGACCATCTATAAAAGTTTTATCCAAAGAGGCCAGGAACCAGATCTGAAAAGGACATTTAGTGGCTCATCACAGCAAGGAGCTGGCCCAAAGCCAACAGGGAGCTAATGTCAGAAGCCAGAGCGAGAGAAGGGACACAGAGAGTTAGCTTTGGGACAATTCTGTGGTACATATCTTCTGAGAGTCAGATATCAAAGTCTGACTTCAAGAGCTGGCCTGGGGAGCCCTGGAGCCTTACGGTGGCTTCTCCTTGCAATGCCTACCCTGTACACACCCTAGTTATTAAGGGTTTGAACTTATATAAACCTTCAGCTGGGTCTTGATTGAAAAACCGTATCTACAGAGTGCCTTTTGAGCAGCCCAAACTTGTACCCTCCACTCTAGATAGAACACGTTCTCCTTCATAACATGGCTGCAGCTGTGAACACTGCATTCCTCCTCATCTCAAGTGACTTTGGAAAAGAAAAGCCTTCTGGTCCCTGAGAGTTTTAGTCTTGGAAGCCATGTTTACTAACAAAAGAAGCAACCCAGTGAACCTGAACCCATGCTTCAGGTTATCCATGTCTATGAGATCTGCTTACTGCTGAATGCTCAGAACAAGAATGGTTCAGGACACAAGAGGAGGATGGGAGTGGGATGTGGCTTATGGGGGAGAGCCTGGTGTGCTGGGGAAGATTTCTCAGGGTGTGTGTGGACTTCAGAAAGAGTCATTTAGAAACAGTGTCTTCTTTAAGGATCTAAATACCTGCTGCTGGAAGCAGGGAGGTGGCCCACATATCCTCTCGGGAACTATTTGAGACTGCAGTGCTGGAATCATTCAGAGGAAGGAGCAGCAATTTTGATATAGAATTATATGTATGTTGGTGAGAGAAATTTGAGTTTCAAAAAGAATTTAAAAAAAAAAACATAGGCTTAAAAGAGAGAGAGGCAGGGGTAAGATAATGAATGTGAGAAACTTTTAAAGGTACTGTTTAAAAGAAAAACGCTTGGGAGATACCCCAGCACTTCAGCCTCCTGGGCTCTGTTATCTTTTTAATTCCCTGCATTCATGTTCTCTGGCTTATCTGTGAATTTGGTTAACACATTCCCCAGCCGCTCAACTGGATAAGATAAGGGAGAAGATGTTAATAGAGAACCCTCCATCTTTCCCCACTGAATGTGATTTCAGGATTCATTGACTTGCTAAACCCCGTCTTCCCCCGTCTCGAATATGGCTTATCAGTGCAGAAAGTAATCTCCCACCAGGAATCCAGTGACTGTCCAAAAAGGGCATGCAGTGGACAGCCTGGGGTCTCCAGGGACTTATAGAGAGGGGCCACTTGGGCACAGAGGGCTTGTCAGACATTTGCTGTTATACCTGATCATAGCTAGAGTGGCTCTGAGGACCACTGTACACACAGACTGGCTTCATTCCCGGGGCCCTCAGAGGAGCGTTCTCTCTACTCACCTCGGCCTGTGCTGTAATGCTGGAGTTTATCGCTGTACACGGCCTCTTTGCTGTAAGCTCGTTTCCTGCAGACAGAAGAGGGGCTTTCTTAGCAGGGTCACACCCAGGCCTCGTGCCCAGACACAGAACTCAGCCTAGGTGCCTCCTGGAATCGGGAACTGGGGACTCCTCACGGGAAGGTTTTGTTTC
>NW_004949122.1:2299383-2326883 GCF_000317375.1 Microtus ochrogaster | reverse complement strand
GGGGTCCTGGATTGGATAAAGAGCAGAAAGGGGCTTGGTGCCACCATCCACCTCTTCCTGTTTCCTGACTGTGGAAATGATGTGGACAGCTGCTCAGGTTCCTGTAGCCATGACTCCCCACCATACATCCTCCCCCCCACCCCCTGCACTGTGGGCCAGGATGATGAACGACTCTTTCCTTCCATTATTTCTGCCGTGTGTTTTGTCGCTGTGAGAAAAGGTATTTAGAAGGATGTTTTTCTCTCTCTGAAAACACCTGAGCAGGTCATGGGTGAAGTGACTGCAATATTCTGAGATCCTGGGCACATGACCCAAACATTGCCTCTTATTTTTTCTCCCCTTGTCCTAGACAGAGTGAGTTTGTTCATAAGTCCAAGCATAGAGGAGTGAGATGGAGGCAGCCCAGGCCCCTGAACCCTCTTAAGGAGACAAGGGGGCACTTGTGAGACATAAAGGATCTCACAATCCGGATGCAGAAACACACAGGGTATGCAGCCACATGGGGTACCCTTCCAAGGCATTCAGTCAAATGATGAAAGACAGACCAGACTTCAGAGTGCTGGCATGTACCGAAACAGTCCACGTAGCCCTGCTTGGAGACCAGCCCTACATCCCTAGTCTAGGGGGTCTGGGTATCGTGGAGATTTCTATGGGGTTGTTTTTTTTCACCTGTGCCTGTGTCATTCCCCGCCCCACCCAACCCTCACTCCCCCTCACCTGCCTTACCATCTGTCAGCGTCTGGAAGCACATCTTGCCACTGTATTTACCATAGCCAGCCACAGTCCGGGCACGCACTTGGACCACATACACCATGCCGGGCCGTAGCCCATCAATCCGGGCTGTGTTGGTCTGGCTCCTGGCCATGGAAGAGTTGAACTCATTGTGTTCCTAAAGAAGAGAGAGACAAGGGAAGGGAAAGGGGTGGTCAGACGGCTCCTGAGCACTGTGACCCCAGGCAGCTCTGTGAGGGTACTCAGTCCCATCAGTTCTTGGTCTTACACCTTTGGTAGAAGTTGAACATCTTCTGAATGAGGACAGCCTGCCTGGACCAAGGGAATGGAGAGTCAGCTTTGGGCCATGGGTGGCGGTACCCTGAAGAAAGGAACCTGAGGGAAGAGTTGAGCTCCTGCTTCCTAATTAGATGTTCTTAGATATTTTCTGCCCATGCCCCAGCTCTCCCTCAGGGTTCACAGATAAAATAACAGCTCCTGTCAGCTTTGCAGAGTCCATCACATCTCTGACCTCAACAACAGGAAGCTTTGCGGCCTCCACGGGCAGCTCGTCTATCTCTGTTTGCCTCTGCTGAGGTGCAGTGCTTTCTCTCCCTGCTCGAGATCTGCTAGCCGTGCTATACAATTACTGTTCTGGATGACTCCTGAAGTTCCTCCGAGTGTCCAGGAAAGGGCTTTGGCTCTCGTCTGATGAAGCGGCAGAGGTGATTCTAGACTGTGTCTCACACCTGTTTCTACCTTCTCCTGGCCTTATCTGTGTATGCACGCTCCAACTCCCACCATCAGCTCCGGAGACAGCATGTCTCTTCTCCCTGGGACCTCATCCCTCCCATCAAGCCTAGGAATCAATCCATCTTCCTATCTACCTCTCTCTAATACCTGATGCCTTGTTCTCTAAGGTCTCATCTGTCTATCCCATATCTCTGGTGTGTGCTGACTTGTGTATATTAATTGTGTTTCTCCCTGGCTCTTCTCACCATAAGTACTTTTAAAGCATTCATCTTCTTGCTGCTGGTCTTATTTAATAACAGATTGTGACTGAACTCCAATCCCTTCTGAAGCTCCCCCTCCCCCATATGATGTGTGCTCAGTGTCAAGGTTCTTATCTTAAGGGGCCCCTGCTTTAACTATAATCAGATGGAAACCAAACTTCTCAAGCTAGACAACCATGCCCTTCAGGATGGAATCAGTCCTAATCTCTCACGTTCCCTCTAAGCTGTGGTTTTACTATTCCTCTGGGACCACACCCAAGCCACCGGCATTGCTCAAGGCTGTTTCCCCACTCTGAAATGATCCCGCTCCCTCCAGGTTATTTAAGCTCACATCCTCCAGTGCCTCTTCCCAAGAGAGTCCTATTTTACTTCCCCGACCCATAGGCTCTTCCTTACTGTCTTTGCTGTTTACAGCTCACTCCAGCTTAGCACCCTATACATCAGCCTGGTCTCTGTTCCGCGTGGGCACATCTTCTCTCTGTAAGGGTTCTGGGCTCCCGCTAAGTGTGCAAGAGCAACAGCTGAGAGTCTGGGGCCTCTCTACGCACAGCGAATGCTGGTGCATGAGGACTGCATTGAAGAGGAAGAGGCTGGGCCACGAACAACAGACCAATCCCCGACCTTCTGTGCAGATCTGGGAAACCATTAGGCGCTCTAGGCTGAATGGTTCAAGAGGCAAGGAGACAATTGAGAGAAAGGGGCACAGAGAGGTTCTACAACCTATACGCTCAGCCAGATCTCAGGGAGCAAACATGGGGAAGTGAACTAACACAAAAGAGAAATTCTCATTTTCCTAAACTATGTAGAACTGTGCTTTGCAAAAGCAAAGCCCACTGGGTTCTCTCACCCAATTCATCAACCAGGTTATTGTACATATGGGTGTGTATGTGTTGTGGCTCCAAAGTGTGGTTGGTCTCTTCTGGGGAGACAACACCTTGTGGAATGGATTGGAAGACACACAGATGACAGGAGTGTTGATTGTGTAATGTGGTAGTGGGAAAAGGGTTGTGCAGATGTATCAAAAGAAAAAAAAACCCAAGGAGAAAGCTATTCAGATGGAATCAGGAAAGGGGAGCATAAAAACCATCATACAGATGAAAGGAATCAGCCACATTGCATTGGTCACTGGAGAGCAGGAAGAGAATAAAACAGACTAAAAGAAGCCACGACAGGGCCGAGGAGCATACAGAGTGTACTGGATAGCTTTGTGGCAATTGACAGAAGCTAAAGTCATCTGAGAGGAGGGAGACTCAATTAAGAAACACCCTCCCATAAGATCGGGCTCAGAAGGCAAGCCTGTAGAGCATTTTCTTCATTAATGATGAAGGGGGAGGGCCCAGACCATTGTGGGTGGGGCCCCCTAGGCTGGTGGTCCTAAGTTCTATATGAACTGAGCAAGCCATAAGGCACAAGTCAGTAAGCAGAACTCCTCCATGTCCTCTCCATTAGCTCCTGCCTTGTTTGACATCTTGCCCCAACTTCCTCTGATGATGAACATGAAGTGTAAGCCAAATAAACCCTTTCCTCACCAACTGGCTTTTTGGTCATGGTACTTCATCACAGCAATAGAAACCCTGACTAAGACACAAAGAATTAGCATATCTGGCATGCAGGTGGCACAGGGGAAGTAATGAAAAGCTTTGGCTTAAGAAATCATGGGTTCAAGGTTAGGTTCAATTGACAGTGGAAAGTTAAAAAATGGCCCTTCTGGAGGGGTTTCCCACTGAGCCCTGGGGGTTGTTGTCTGGACAGGAACTTCTCACTGTCCTGTGCATCTACTTGAAGAACTGGGGCTGGAGAGGATTCCCCTGGGCTCCTCTCCACTCCGCTGAGGGACTGAGCAGATGGAAGGCTGTTCACTGTCGAAGGGATGCCATCTAGAACTTACTAATTACTATTTTGACACCCTGAAGACAAGAGATGAGAAACTACGAGCATCACCCCATCAGGTCGCGAAGAAGAACGCACCATTGCTACAAAATGCAGGCAGCTGTCTGACTGCTCTGGTTTAGCTGGAATCAGATGGAATCACGCACTGCTTGAGATGAGTGAACCGCTGACTGGGTGGAGCCGACTACGGGGAAAGCGTTTTTGATATATTGGCATTTGGATGGTGAGGACCAAATGTTAACCCACAATCACTTTCCAGTCCACACACTCCCAAAGCGGTTCAGTGATTAAAACGGGCATCAGTTCTTGTTCTTTGCCAAGTCATTAATCAACTCCAGACAAATGAGTGAGAGCGATGAGCAAGGTTGCTTATGACTGGCTTGATTATAAGGATGTGAAGATGGAGGACACAGCTACTGAGGGCGGTGGGTATGTCTCCATTATCTCTGCACCCCCATCAGCATCCCAACCCCTCACTGCCTGGGCTCGCCACAGCTCAGTGCTAAGGGAATGAGCCAAGGGCACACTTTCCATCAGCTGAGCATAAGGTATTGCTAAGGTCCAGGAGAGTTCCTGTGAGATCTTGAAATCTGAAGAGCAGAAATCCCCCCCAACCTAAACCAACCGGCCCTAGCTTAGGCCGTTGTTATGAAGAGCTGGGGAGATCTAGACACTTAATCATAAAGACAGCTGAGGGCAGATGGAGACGCTCCCTCCCCCACATGGTTTGCCTACATGCACCGACAGCAGGAGTGGAAATGCTACAAGACAGTAAACAAGAGAGAGTGATGAATGCGACTCCATTGAGACGGGGAAAGAGATGAACAAGGGAGAGGCACAGGGAGTGTCCTTAGTCCTCTGATCTGAGCTCTCAATTGATGAACTGTTGGGAAAGGCGGAGTCTCACTGATTCTAGTCACAAAACTAAAGCTGAAAAGTATCCCCACATCTACTGCGAGACTTGTTGGGCAGGAGACCCACGGGGGGCTGGTGGAGGTTGCAAAACTACCACCAATGGGCCAGCCACTTGCTTTATAAATAACGTGCTATTGCACATGGCCACGACCACCTCCTGAAGTGCTATTGCACACAGCCACGCCCATCTCTTCCTATGCTGCCTGCCCTGCTTTCCTGCTAGAATGACTCTCTCTTGGTTCAGATGAAGGGAATGGGACATCCACAGGGAGGGGAGGTGGTACAGGATGGGGGAATAGGGAATTTTGTTTCATGGACTAGATCCAAGACATATACTGGGCAGGATTCTATTTGTATTGGTGAAGCAGACATGGCGATCATTCATTTTGCTTACATGTCTTTGGGTTTAATATTAAAACCCAGTATCTTATTTCAGGAGTCACTTTGATACAGAAATCCTGAGCAGAGATGATGATTTCATACAATCCCGGAAATTTCCAGCATTGAAATATAATAAAAATGTCGGTAATTTGGTTCTTTGAGTCCCTATATCTGACCTGTGTGGTCATGTCTGTCATTTAGCCTTTATGTGATTTACTTCCATCATCTATAACTGATTATAAGTGGCTCATGAGTGTATTTCTTTCAAGGATCAGAACTAATATATCTGTGTGTATTTGAAACATAATAGGTACTCAATATATGATGAATTACCATTTTGGTTATTATTTCAAAATGCCCTCACAGGCTAATGTCTTTTTCTTTAGTCATATTGGAAATGGTCAAGGCAACATAATGGATTTCACAGCGGAACACTTTGTAAGCAAAGGAGAGGTCCATTCTCATATGCTCAAGGGTGGTCAATGACTAGGCAATGAATCCTATGTGTTCCCAAGGAAAGCATCCCACCCTCTGGAGGAAGGACAATAATATGCTTCACTGAGGTGTGCAAGCTGCCTCGGGCACTGAGTGTTATGTGTATGTGTGTATTAATAATTAGTATGAATTAATGAGCAGCAAGGGGATGGCCCAAAAGGAGAGACTAATGTCCTTCATAGCCTAAGAAGCTCAGGTTAATTACAGTGCTGCAAGGGGGGAGGTTTGAATGGAAATGCAGACCGTGGCAGAAGCTGAGCTGGGCTGGGGAATAGGAAGTCAAGACTCAGAGGCATGAGCCACATGGCTGTGGTCCCAGGTTACGTAGAGCACTTGACCTCATGACAGCTGCCCACTGAAGTATCTGCCTTGTCCACAGCAGGTGAGGTAGAGGCAGAGCAGTTGGCACCAGTGCACTCAGCCCCTTGCCAACACTGCCACCTGCTGCAGGGTAAAAGAGCAGGTCTCACATCCTAGCTGAATGACTGACCTATGCAAGTGTTTCTGTTTATTTTTATCCTCTTTATGTTTCTTTGTCCAAAGTAGCTATAATAATCCTGACGATGCTGGAATATAAAAGGAAGTGCAAATCTTATTAAGTAAGCCCGGGCACAAATAGGCACATTTTAGGAAAACCCTTCTTCTACACAAAGTATGATTTCAACAGGCCTGAAAGATCATGTGTATGGTGAAAAGGACTGAGGAGAGCCAGGTCAATGACCCAGTACACTGTGCAGCAAACTGATAACTGTAGCTTGGTGGGACTCCTATGTCAGCTTTGATACAAGATAAAATCAATGGGTCCAAACAGCTTAGTGGAGAATTATAACCTTATTATTTCTCCTCAAAATGTTTTTGCACGAATAGATCTCTAACTTTGCAGTGAATTGGGTATAATGGTGAGCTGGCTCATTTTATATCAACTTGATTCAAGCTAGAGTCATCTGAAAGGAGGAAACCTCAACTGAGGATGTGCCCCATAAGATCCAATGATAGGGCATTTTCTCAATTAGTGATTGATGGAGGAGGACCCAGCCCATTGGGGATAGGGACACCCCTGTGCTGGTGGTCCTGGGTTTTCTAAGAAAGCAGGTAAGTCATGAAGAGGAAGCCAGTAAGCAGCACCCCTCCATGACCTCTGTATCATCCCTGCCTTCAGGTTGCTGCCCTGCTTGAGTTCTTGGCCTGACTTCCTTCAGTGATGGACTATGATGTGGACGTACAAGCCAAACAAACCTTTTCCTCCCCAACTTGCATTTGGTCATGGTATCTCAGGATCCAGCAATGATTACCATAACTAAGACAAATGGGCTAAAATTACCGCCAAATCATTGAACGTTCTCAATCAACTGTCTCTGAAGGCCAGTGTTTGCTGAATGCTGTCTCATTAGCCTCACTGGTGGGTGCTCCCATAACGTTGAGGAGCATAGCACCCCACAGGCAAGACTGGCGACCTAGACTGGTCTGTACCTCCACTTTCAGGGATGTAAAGCTGCTACCATTTCACACATGTGCAAGCTGTGCCCTGCAAAGGTTAAGTCACAGGACCACAGCAGCTTGTCAGGGTGCTGCAAATCAGGACATTGTTTCTAATACAATGCTATTCGGCCATTCGTCTGGCCTCTTTGCAGGACTGTGGGATCTTCATTCCTGATTCTCTCTATATCCATCTACCCAGTGGATGACCTACCTCACTTAGACCAAGGATTTTCATACCATGTACATCCCAACAGCTCACACGTGGGCATCTTTAGCCTATCCCCTTTGCTAACTCTAAATTAAAAGTTATCTTCTGGCTGAGGTCACCAATTTTCTATTCCACATCTCTACCTGGCTTTCCTACAGGCATTTCAGCCACAAAGCTGCACTTCTGCTCTTCCTTCCTTCCAGTTTCCATTACCCAGGGAGGTCTTCTCAGTTGACATTGCCTACATCATCCTAGAAAGTCTCTTGACATTCATCCACACGCCATCTAACTTAGAAATCCAGTTAGCCCTGCCTGTAGTGTATACTGGATATCTAGAAGCCAGCTAATGTCAACAGCTCATGGTTGATGCTACGATTCGAATATCTATCTTCCTGACAGATGATTATGGATCTAGCAGGCCTATTTACAGCCTGAACGGTGTTCAGAATATAAGTCACATCCTGCCCCTCTTCTACTCTGAAACCTGTGGTGGCTCCCTGCCTTACTCGGTAGTAAAACTTAATTCAATATTGCTCAACATGTTGACGTCCCCTGATATCTAGCCCCTTACAGCTCCTATCATTCCAGGTGTTCTCATCTGCTGCCTGCTCCTGGAGTCACAGCTGTGACGGCATCTCAGAGTCTGCCACTCCCTCCTTGCCGAGATAACTGCTTCATAACTAACTTTCTTCAGATACTGAAAGAGTCTCATCTTCTCCAAGAGGCTAAGACCATTTTATTTAAGTCTGTAACTTATCCTTGCCTGGCCTTTACAAAGCCATTCATTTGCTCTGCTTCTATTTTTGTTGTTTAATTTTTAAAAAATTATTTTTTGTGTGTCTTTGTGTGTCTATATGATGTGGGGTGTATATGTACCAGTGTATATGTGTAGAGGTCGGAAGACAATTTGCAGGAGTTGACTGTCTTTTTCAACTTTTATTTGGCTTCTAGATAACAAATTCAGGATATCAGGCTTGCTCACAAAATACCTTTACCCTCTGAGGGCCCTGCCAGAACCTCTATATTTTTATGCTACTATTTTTCACATGCTAGTTATTTCCATATTTTGTATGTTCACTGTTTAGCCTGTCTCCCTTTTTTGGGAAGCGAGATTCCTGATAGCAGAACTCTTTTGTTCACTAACATCTCCTAGAATAGGACTTCCCAAATAGTATCGAGATCAAACTCTTCAACAAATAAACAAATGCATCTGGTGTTTTTCTAAACAGTGTGTTGGATTAGTTCAGGAAGAAATGTATTTTCTCAGGATTTTTTGCACATGCTGCAGTTCATCCCTGTGGAGAATGTCCTGTTTCTGTGGATGATGAACAGGCCAGGGACCAGCCCTGCAGGGCACTGTTTCCCTTTTCTTGGCAAGTCATGCCATGGGTAGCCCTCAGTAGCAGCTACTGACAAGCAGTCAGGGAATGCAACACACAAATTGCTATGTCAATTCATTTTTTACCTCACCCTTTCAAATGTCCAACTGCATGCCCTTTACCCTCCACGTTAGTGTCATGACACATGCATATCATTTATAAATAAATAAGCTTGAGTTGGAGGCATGGGATCAACAACTTAGAAAACAACCATTTACCAGACTCCAAAATCCTCTGATGGTGGATAAAACCAGGTGGTTTTATCACATCCCCCTTGGGACAGAAAATACATGGCTGTAGGAAGGGTAGTGGTTTCCACAGCCCAGTGTAGTATCCAGACTATCAGATGATGAATCTGAAGGCTGTCTCCCAGGTCAATGAAAAGAACCTGGGTAAGGCAGCCCCAGCTTTCTCCCCAGGGGTCCCCTGTCTTCCAGCACCCAATTCTTCCTCCCTAGGGGTCCTCCAGCCTATCTCCTTGTGACCTCCACTGGGTGACCTTAGAAGCCTGGGGTCAAAGGTGGCTCACCTTCTCGTAGTACCGGATCTCATAGTCCAGGATGATGCCATTGGGTTGCTCCGGCTGAGGCCATGACAAGGTGATGCTCCTCATGGTAGCACTGACCTGGTGCATGATGGGGACAGTGGAGGGGGCTGTGGAGAGAGGAAGAGACAGGGTAGCCGAAAAGATACTCAAGTGTTATCTTTTGGAGATGAATAGAAAGAGGTGATTGGGTTTGAGTTCTGTGCTTTCCCATCAGCTGATCTGAGTCTGCAGAACTCCCTGTGGGGTTTGCGAACTGAAAGGGATTGAGATGACAGAGGAGAGAGATGGTGAAAATATCGTAGAGGAAGACATATGTGGGCAGGGCTGGGGTGAATTGGTGTATTTATGGCACAGAAGGAAAAACTCACACCAGGGATAGTGATGTGGTTCAGCAGGTAAAGGTGTCTGCTGTGAAAACCTGGCAACCTGAGTTCAAGCCCCCAAACTGGGACAAAAGTGGAATGAGAGAACTAACGCCATGGACATGACCTTTGACCTTCATATGTGTACTGTGGCATATGTGTCGACACACACACTTTTTAAAAAAATCAGTCCAAAATAAGAGAGAACTGGAAAAATAGGAGGAAGAGACAGGAAAAATGAGAAGCCTTTTGAAGTACAAGGTGCTGAAGGACCCTCAATGATGCAGTAATGGGCTCAGCTACTGCAGGGCAGAAAACCTGGGCAAAGGAGGAACATCAAGAGTAGAACAGATTAGTGCAAAGTAACTGTATAACAGAAAGGGACATCCCAGCAAATGCTTCTTTCCATTTTTGTGTGTAGGATTTTAATACACTTCCAAAAGAAAGGAGGCAGCATCCCTCACGAAGACAGGAACCCCCATCAGCACTCTCTGAGTGAGAGCATTTGCAACGAAGAGCTCACAAATGCAAACGAAGAAATGATACATAGAGCAAACGTTTGGAAACAGGATAATAATTCCAAGATCAGCAAAGATGATTATGAAATTTCTGTTAGGAAATAATATTTATCTCCCAGTTCGACATTTTTCACACGGCGTAAGTAAAATGAAAACAGTCTGGAAATAATAAACGAGGGCTGTCTTCCTAAGGGAAGAGGAGGGTAATGGATGAGGCTCCGTCTGCACTCTGCTCGGGGGCTGTTGTGTTTAGTCTTGCCACTTCTGCAGTGATGAAGGTCATTTCCTCACTCGAACTCTGCTTTACAAGGGTTTCTCTGGGGACCATGGCTGAGTGACATTTACTATCCTCAACTTAAGTTAATGGATTCCCTCCAAGACCTGGAATTACAGAGCACAGCTAGCAGATCATACAAGGGGAAGGCATGGCCTTGCCCACAGTTCACCGGACTCGAGCACCTACTAAAGTCAGTCTGAGCCAGGGAAGGAGAAGACAAGCAGGCATTCTAAAGATGCTCCCAGTTGTGTGAGCCACACAGGGTGAGAAGTGTGGGAAATGCTACCAGGACACCTTAGCATCAGAGTGTCCCCTGGGACTTCGGAGGTTAGTCTGCACAAAGCCTACTACACACCATGTGTTGGCCATGACAGAGCACCTTTCTGAGCGCCTACACCTAAGGGTGAAACCGACGAAGGGCCTCAGACGCTGTGCTGTGTATTTACAAAGAGACTTGCTTCCTTCAGAGTTCCAGCTAAGCACCTAGTAGCCCACCTATCTATGCAAAACATGGGTTCCCCCAGTAGACACTCCTAATCAAAGATTCTACAATGAGCTTTCCAAGGCTTCATGATAATAATACAGGTGCACTAAATTTCTCCGGTGTGGGAGGTCCTGTCTATGTGTTGCTTTTATTGGTTAATGAATAAAGAACTGCTTTGAGCCTATGGCAAGAGCAGAACAGAACTAGGCAGGAAAAACTAGGCTGTATGCTGGCAGAAAGAGAGCAGGGTCAGAGAGAAGCCATGAAGTCACTAGAGAAAGATTCTGGGAACTCACCCAGTAAGCCACATGATGATATACAGATTAATAGAAATGGCTTAAATTAAGATGTAAGAGTTAGCCAATAAGAAGCTAGAGCTAATGGGCCAAGCAGTGATTTAATTAATACAGTTTCTGTGTGATTATTTCCAGGCTAAGCGGCCTGGGACAAACCAGTGGCCTCCTTCAACATTCTCCTACTCAGTCCTCTTTCGTTTGTTCGTTTGTCCGTCCCTCCCTCCCTCCCTCCCTCCCTCCCTCTGTTTCTTCCTTCCTCCCTTCCCTCTCACTTTCACTGAAATGGGATAACTACTGTGGTCTGATGGTTCCCCATAAAATGTCCCAACCCAACACTTGCTGCCAAGTTCCTGCTACACGTGGGACACCCTGCTCTGTGCTTCTGTAATTCTCACTCCTTATAGACCTTCCTTATCCATATCTCAGATTTGTCTTCTTCCCCTTGGTCTCACCTCTCCCAGCTAAAGCAATCTAGAACAGTCCTTGTTGCGCATAAGAGCTTGTCAAAGACCTAACGAAACAAGTCAGACTATACTTGAGTTTTCCCTGATATAAAGAATAGTTAGCCGCTACAAGTATTTCTGCCACAGCAAGACATGCTGCTGCCTACAGTATCTCTTACTCAATGGGCCTATGTTATCAAGAACTCTGGAGTCATGAGATAGAGGCATCAGTCCAATGCTTCTCCATAGCTTATACTACAAGTTAAGTTTAAACCTAGTATCTACTATGTTTTGTGTAGTCTATTAGTTTGACTATTAGCCTTTGGATCAAAAGCATGTCTTTATTGTCCTATCTTGAAGTTAGGGTTGCATATAAACTCTAGATTTCCCCAAGGTATGTTCTCTTTCACCATGAATGTAGAGTTGGGTTTCTGTGGTGGAGATGCATAATCCCTCTTTGCTTTTTGATGGTGCTATATTTGATCTATTAATCTAACAAACTGAACGAACATTTTACCCTCATCTCAACTGTCTAATGCATTTTTTCTCTCCTACTTTGGTATTATAACCCAGCTATGTTGATTAATTAAACAGTTACTATTGTATCTGCCAGGTAGTTGCTCTTTCAGGTTCTAAACATACATTCATGAGTAAAGTTTCTTACCCTCTTAAAACCTATTCTCTACTAGAGGGATTCAGAGTATAGACATGATAAATAAATAGCAAGATATATAAGAAATAAGTAAAGTGGGGAAACCAAGTAGGGAAAGAGGAGGTGGAATGCCAGGGTAGGAAGTATACGGCTGGACTGTGCTCAGCAAAGAGCTCCCTGAGTAGCAGGTACAGGAGTGTAAGCAAAAGGAGAGTGGGGCCAGTGAGTGTCTGACCTGAAGGCATCACAGTCAAGGGAGAGGGACAGATTTGTGTGTGTGTGTGTGTGTGTGTGTGTGTGTATACACATTTTGTTTGGTTTGAGATGGAGCTATTTAATAAATTTGCTAAAATTTATTAAGCGACATGAGATGTTTGCTATATTGTCATAAACTAGGCTCTACATTAGATAATCCTTGCCAACTGTAGGCTACTGTTTGAAGCACATTTCAGTTAGGTGCAGTGAGTGATGTGGCATCGTCCCAAACTCCCAAAAAAACCCATTCCTTCCTGGAGAGAGGAGGGAGCCTCATAAGACTCAGAAAGCTCATAAAGCACAGAAGCCCCAGGAAATTCAGGAAATGACAAGATTCACAAGGCCCTTCCCCAAGTTTATACAAGCAATAACAATTTCTGAGGGACAAGACTCTCTCTGGTGGAGCTGCCTGCGAATTGTTCAGGGAGCTCCAGGGCTTGCAGCTTTCATGAGTTGTCATGCATGCCAGGGTAGGCTTTTCAGTGGTGCAGCCGCCTCTGAGTCATCCACGCTCCTGCTGGCATCCCAGGAAAGTCACTGATGCACTCAACTGGCCTTGAGTGGGTAACTCCGTTGGTCTGTCATGGGTAGCCTCTCTAGGGTGATCAGAGATCTGTCTCTCCTGGATTTGCCTTATTCTATTTCCAACTCAGTGACAGTGTCATGGGGATGTAGCTCCCCTCACAAGTTGAGGGACACTGGCATTGGGAATGTCTCCATAGATGTGAGATATAGAAGAAAAAGAATTAATAGTGACTGTAAGGTTTTTGTTTGGAAGAACTAAAGGATGAGGCTGCCATCAACTGAGATGAGAGACGACATCAATAGAAGCCATCTGGGAGGCAGACCAGCTGTTCCAGTATGAACATTACATTTCAGGTGTCTAAGATGTCCCGTGTAGACACTGGATAGGGGGACGTGTGCGTAAAGTTGGAGCTATTAGTATTTCAATAAATCAGAAAGGAGTAGAACTTCACGGATCGTGAAGATAGCTAGTGGAGTGGACGCTTTAAGATGTAGGGAACGAGGAGAAAACAGCAAAGGGCCCTGCAAAAGCCAGGCCAATAGAGTAGAAGGAAAACCTGCAGAGTGATTGCCTGGAAACCAAGTAGAAGGAAGCATACTTGGGGGACCGAATATGTGAAATCTTACTGCTAAGTCAGGTAAAATGGGACTGGAACCGAATCCCTGATTTAACCACAGCCTCTGTGGCTAACCATTTGGATGGCACGCATTCACCTTGCTCAAGATCCTGCACGCCTTGGCAGGACTATGTGAGGAAGTCAAGGTAGCTCAGAAAGCACCACAGTCTCTCAGAGTTGCTACATGTTTTGCGGGTCCCAGTGTGACCCAAGATGGGGATGACTGAAGGGCTTCTGATTATACGGCTTTCCTACCACATCTTGCCATTCAGATACCCTTGTAGACCATGGGGAAGCCCAGCCTACATGATGCTGCTTTTAGAAGTATCACACACAAGTTTCCAGACTCTCTCTGTCTCAGAGATAAAATATCATCTATTAAAACTGGAAGACTTAGAGCTGGGAATGTAGGGTACTGAGCATGCACCAAGCTCTGGGGTCAATCCCTAGCACCACAGAAAAGCAAGCATGATGGCACGTGTCTGTAATGCCAGGTTTTAGAAGGTAGAGGCAAAAGAATCAGAAGTAGGTTAGAAACATACAGTGATGGCCATCTTCTCTGGGGATAGGACCAAATACGGGAGAGCAGCTACTTCTTGAGGTGGGCGGTGACAAAAAGCAACTAAAGTTTATCTGCACATGGACTTTAAAAATCTCAGAGGCTTTGGAGAGCAAAACAGAGGTTGAGAAAGAATATTCCAGTACCAAGCTCAGTAGCTATGCACAGGGAGGGGACAGAGATCAGAGGTGAAAGAAGAGGAGGAAACACAGAAAACACAGTAGCACAAGCCTAGGTACCATGCATGGGTCCAGCTGAGCAGGCAGGGGAATCAGAACCCGCACAGAAGAAAGGCACACAGGGAGCTTTCTTAGCATCACCACGTGTAGTTGTTGGGAAATCATCTAGATAAGGTCTTGCCTGGGCTCACTGCTGGGAAAACCAAAGCTTCCTTCATTTTCTTGTATCTGGGAACAAAATCATGAAAAAGGGCTGGCCAGATAGTCAGTCTGGCAACCAAAGAAGACTCTGACCCCAAAGTGCTGAGAGCCAAGTGTGATGACTCGAACCTGAAATCCCAACCCTCAAAGGACTGAAGCAGGAGAATTGCTGCAAGTTCTAGGCCATCTTGGACCTACATAGTGAGTATCAGATCAGCCAGGACAGTAAAACCTTCAGAAATTAAATAATTTCATAATTTAATTAAATAACAACAACAATAATAACGATGAAAAAAGAGTTCCATGAGTGGAAAGTCACACCAGGCTGAGACAAATAAAAGGGAGGATGCAGGCACTGAGGTGAGCCTGTGCCTTCTGGTTACTGCCTCCAGGAGCTAAGTTTCTTTCGAAAACTAAAGGAGACAAATGTCATATATATTGATAAAAGAAACATTATATTAAGAAGATCTGGTGGTTGTAAATATACATACATTGATATCAGTATGCTCTAATTCATAATAGAAGTGCTACTGTCCATAAAGATACACATAGGAATCACCATAGTAATAATGGATGCTGTGGTTTGTCTATAAAATTTCCCTTGAAGATCCGTGCATTTGAACCTTATCCCTGGCTGGTGGTTGATGTGGGAGTGATTTCTTATTAATAAAGAAACTGCCTAGACCCATTTCATAGGCCAACCCTTAGGTAGGCGGAGAAAACAGAACAGGATGCTGGGAGAAAGAAGTTGAGTCAGGGAGTCGCCATGGTTCCCCCACTCCAGGCAGATGCAGGTTAAGATCATTGCTGGTAAGCCGGCTCGTGGGCTACATAGAATAATAGAAATGGGTTAGATCAATATGTAAGAGCTAGCCAATAAGAGGTTGGAACTAATGGGTCAGGCAGTGATTAAAAGAATACAGTTTCTGTGTAATTATTTCGGGTATAAAGCTAGCCGTGCAGGCGGCCGGGTGCTGGGGATGCAGCTCCGCCGCTCTTACATCAATAGGTGGTGCTACTGAGATGTGAGCAAACCAGCCAGGCTCTGACCTAATCAACAGGTTAGTACATTGACGGAGTCATAGCCTGATGGCATTACCGACATGTGATGGGCACTAGGAGGTGGGCCTGGTCCGAGAAGATCACAAGGGTATAACTTTGAAAGAAATACATTGTCCATGGCCCTTTCCTGTCTCTCTCTGCTTCTCAGACATCATGAGGTGAGCAGCTTGGTTCTACCATGCCTTCCTGTTGCCATGCCGTCCTGCTTCAACACAGACTCACAGCAGGGAAGCAAACCAAACATGGATTGAACCCTGGCAAGCATGCATAGGAATAAGCCTTTCCTTCTCTAAGTGATCTTTCTAAGACATTCTTTTATTTATTTATTTATTTATTAAAGATTTCTGTCTCTTCCCCGCCACCTCCTCCCATTTCCCTCCTCCTCCCCCAACAAAGTCCCCCTCCCTCGTCAGCTCAAAGAGCATGCAGTAGCAAAAAGGCTGGCTGACACACCGGATGATGTTGGCATTCTATTCTCCCCAATAGATAGGCTATCCAAAGCAAAAAAATCAGCAAAGAAACATGAGCGGTTAACTGCACTGTAGCTCAAATGGAAGCAGCATCCATCCATAGAATATCATGCAGATGCAAAACACACTCTTCTCGGCAGCTTGTGGAACTTCCCCCAGAAGGGTTATTTTAAAGATCCACGGCAACTGGAACAAATACAAAAATACTGACGTATCTGTTTGGATCGGACCAGTCCTCAAAGGGGAAAAACTGGGAATAACTGGTAGGAGAAACTGCAGATAATTTGCAAGTACACAACACTGAAAAACATACTTCTGAAACACCAGTAAGCCACTGAAGAAACCAGGGGAGAAATTGGAAAAGAAGACATCAAAATATCTGCAAGACTCCACAATAAGATCATAAATTTTATTTAAAAATTTAATAGAGCAACAGAATACAAAAATTGGCATATGAAAATCAGTAGATTCTCTGAACACTGGTAATGAACTCAGGGAAAAGAAAATCAGGAAAACAATTGCATTAGTAACAACCTCAACAAAAAATCTAGAAATAAACCTAACCCGGGAGACTTTTGTAATGAAAACTCTGAAACCCCAAAGCAAAAAAAATTTTTTTGAAGAAAACGTCAGAGGATAGAAAGACCTCTAAGTGCCCATAAGTCTGCAGAACTGATGACGGAAAGCAACCATATTGCTGAAAGGGTTTCATGATTGAGTAAAATCCTTACCAAAGTTCCAATGATATTCTTCATAGAACTAGGAAAACAAACAAACAAACAAAACCCCTAAAGTTCTTAAGGAAGTAGAAAAGATCCCATTCTGAGCAAGAAACACTGGAAGCACGGAAACACTCCATTTCATATTACACTGCAGAACCATAGTAATAAAAAAAAAGCATGGAATGGGTACAAAAATCAGCCTGTAAAACAATGAGAATGAAGAAATGACCAGAAATAAACTCACATAGCTACAGAAACAGATTTTGATGAAGATGGAAAAAATAAAAATGTTAAGGAAAAGGCAGCATCTTTAGCAAACGGTGCTGGGAAAATGGCACAGCCACAAGGAGATGACTGAATTTTGAGCCCCACCTCCCTCTCACTGTACACGAAATTCATCTCTAAACTGTATGAGTTTAAGACCCAAAATCTGAAACTTCTAGAGGAAAATGTAACAGAAACCTTCAACATACAGGCATAGGCAATGGCTTCCAGACTAGGACTTCCATGGCTAAAAGAGGATGACGAGGAGAGACAAATGGAGTTCCTCACTTAAAATGCAACAACAGGGTGAACAGAGACAACAACACAACAGCAGAGAATCTTTGCCAGCCACTCACCTGACGGGTGATACTGAGTATATAGAGCACTCAAAAAAGTTCGAGACAAAGGAACAAATAATCCAATCAATAGATGGGCAACTAGACTCAACAGATGCTTTCCAAAAGACAACACACAGATGGCGGATAAATACATGAAACCCCTGTGACACCCTTGGCTATGGGACATTGGAAATCAAATGCATGTTGAGATCACCATTCATCCTGGTCAGATTGACTAGAGTGTGCAACAAAAGCTAGCAAGGATGAGGTAGAGAAGGCTTACACACTGTTGGTGGGAATGTGCATTTATATATAGCTATTTTTTAAATTCCTCAAAAAACTAAAATCAAAACTATACAATCCAGATCACCACTCCTGAGTGTATATCTGAAGGAATCAAAGTCAGTAGATTATGTGCACGCACACACACAGACACAGACACACACACACACACATTAATGCACAAGGGAACACTACTCAGTCACAAAAAAAGAACAGAATTGTATCATTTGCAGGAAAATCAATTGAGCTGGCAATCAACATGCTAAGAAAATCAGGCCCAATTTAGAAAGAGAAGATTCTCAGGGAGAATCTCATATGTGATACTGAGATCAGGGTCATGCAAGAAAACAGAAGTGAAGAACTGTGGGAGAAGAACAGGACCAGTGGAAAAAGAAAAGAGAATACAAGATGGATAATGGGAAATAAATGTGATCAAAGTATCTTATATACACGCACAAATATGTAACAATAAATGCCATTATTCTGAATAATTCTTTGTAATGAGTTTTTGAAGGATTAACCCTGGGCATGATTCTTCTCCATACCTCTAATCTTCAGAAAAGTTTCATTCAATACTGTATATACTTATCAAACACTACGGCATGCCTGCTCTGATCACTGGGGTCAGAGAAAAGAGATCACAACCTTGTTCTCAGGGTTCATGGAGTTCAGTGGGGGCAGGGGTCAGAATGTAAAGAACCATAGGGTATGGCAGAGAGAAACAACCAGCATCCCAAAGCATGAATGCCCTTGTTCCTGAAAATGGCATTGGCCACCCCAGCTGCCACCTAGCAGTTCACAGATCCAGGAGAAGGGGTTGTAGCCATCCTGGTCAACATTTCTTGGCTTGATAGTGATGACCTGATGGTCACAAGTCCTTCGGAAAACTGTGTCCCATACAAGGACTTTTGTCTTATGCTTTGTGATAGGGCTTGGCACACGGGAGAAAATGACGGAGCATTTCCTGATCTCCCTGCATGAAAGTTAGGGCAACTTACAGCCAGGCCCCGCCATCAGCAGCAGCTACACTGTGAATTTGTTTTTCCTTGTCTAAGGGCAAACATCACCCCTAAATCTGCTCTTTTATGTGCGATGAAAGCGTCAGGTAAGTAAAAATAAAAATAAGCTCAGGTATTCATTCATCCAAACAATAGCTTCTAGAAAAACTAAGGCAGATGAGAAGATTAATTCCAGCAGGTGACCCCTGTGACCCTCCCGCCCCAAAACATTGATTTCAACAGTCAATTCAGGGCAGTCTTTTCTACATAATCCTCAGAGGAAAAGATGGTGTTACTGAATGCTTGAAAGAATCTGTTTTGCAAGGGCGCACAAAGCTTTTGAGTAAATTAAACATTCTACCAAGAGACAGAAATAATGAAAATGAAGAGTTCACAAGATTATTCAAATTTAGAGAGGAAAAAAAAAGAGCCTTTTTGTCAGAAAAGGTAAGAAGAAAGAATTAGTTTGGGGGCTATTTGGAAAGAAGATCCTGAAGTCTCGGTAAAGATGTTTGGCCTTAAAAGGAGGTGCTCAGAAAAATCTAAACAGAAACAAAACTGCCCCACAGTTCCTTTTAGAAAAATAGAGGCTAGGATCATAAAGAGAACAAGAAGCAAGAAAAGTCTCTTCTATCCCCGATAAAAAATTAACCAGGGTTCAAACCAAGTTAGATCCAAGAGTACCCACTAGGAGAGCCTACTGTCAGTATCCAGAGTGCCTTTAAGGAAGTAAGAATCAGTGAAGAACTTAAAAGTGGTTATCAAGTGGCTCAGGATGGAGAGGAAGCAGGAGCAGGTCAAGGGACTGAAGTTCTTTGTCTCTGTTTTTGCCACTGAAGACTTCTGGGAGATTGTACTCCCCAATTGCCTTAGTAGCAGACAGATCCAAGAGAGGGTATTGTATGCAATACATCAAAGACACAGAATGTTCTTGCCTGTTCTGACAAGTGGGATGCGAATAAGTTGCAGATAAGATGGCCCTAAGGCAAGCTGGAAAGTGTCACAGTCACAACACAGGACAAGTGCCAGCCAATACTGGTCACTTGTCACTGCCAACAGTACTAGAGATGGGTGTCAAGCCAAGCAATTATCAGGCTTCCATTTTTACAAAAGGTTCCAAAGGGGGCAGTGAGGCTTATGACCCTATGGCATCTGAGATGCCATTAATCTATCTCAAAAGTTCATCACTCCATGTATGGACCCTAGAGTCCAGATGCATGGGAGCCTTGATAGTGCCACCTGGATGGTCTGTGCCTTGACCCCCTAGTTCAGCAACTGATTTGACCACATTCAAGGTTCGCTTCTTACCCATTTTATTTCCCTTATTCAATAGAAATATTTTCCCTTGGCAGATAATCATTTCCAGTTCCAAAATATAAGAATAAATGTGCTTTTCTTCTATGATAATTATTTAGTTTTGATGCATTATCTTTGCTTATTAGAAATTACTTCATAATCTCTTAATTGATTTTTGGGTCAAAATAATTCCATCAAGAGGTTTATCCATAATCCACGTTGGGATCTAACAAATGATACAAGTTTACTATGTTAATACACTTTTCAAACAGTGAAAATATTTACATGTAATTTTAAAGAACATTCACAGCAAACTGCAAATCCACTCAAAATTAAGTTGTTCTGTTGAGGTATAATGATTGAAGAAGTTATGAAAATAAGACATTTGGACTTTTTGAAGGTCATCAAACCTTTTCTACAAAGAAACAGTGTGGCTCGTGGCTGGGAGTCCTACTAGGGAGGGCCAGTTTCAAGGCCATCTCTCCCAGCTCAGAAGGCTGCTGAGTTTCCTCTAACTTACTCCGCTTAAGAGGACGGCCTTCCAAGTTTCCTGAAAGGTGGATGGCCTGTTCAGTCCGAAGGAGTTCATATCTGTGTTTTCTCAAATGACTCACAAAAGAGGGTCCTAGTCTTACCATAGCCCATGGTGGGTATGGTAGGGTCATTTTCCTTGGCATTTTCTAAGGAGATGGTCCTCACTGTGACCATTTCTCCCCATTGAGGTACTTCTGTCTCAGCCTGAACTAGGTAAATAGCCACTTTTACCATAAGTACCCCATTTTGAGTTGCTTCCACGTTGGGGCTGTTAAGATAATGCTGGCACGGAGCTGTCAGCATCCCTCCTGATGGCCAGAGCTCATGGTGCCAGAAGGTTTTGTGCAGGTCATGTAGGCTACAAGGAGAGAGAGGTCACCAACTGTCTTTCTTGGCTGTGGATCCTTTGTACTATAGTTCTGACTAGGCAGGCAAGATGCATACACTGGTACAATAGTGGCAAGAATATTTTGTGGGCCACCAAACATTTTCCAATTGAATATGAGGGTCATTCCAGAGGTGAACACATGTCTGTTACTGTAAAGTGGGTCACGAGCCTACATATGGGAAAGCCACAGATCCTCAGGAGGGTGTACTACTGGTGCTTTGTGTAGTCAGACTGACTTCTATGTGTTTATGCTTACACCCATAGACTACCCCTGCTCTCAGCCTGGGTCATGCAAGCCTCTTTGTTGTACAAGATGACAGAGACTCATAACTGATCAAAATACTGAAAAAGTGACTGTTGTATCCTCAGCTCTAAACCACCTTCCAAGACCCAGGGAACACATAGAGGAGGGTCAGGAAAATTCTAAGAGCTCGAGGGTGGAGAAAACTGCTATGGGTTGCTGTCATTTGGATGTGCAATGGCCACAGATACAGAACATGCAAAAGGTATAGCAACCTGCAAAAGACCTACACACACACACACACACACACACACACACACACACACACCCCACATGGGGGTGTGAAAGGGATTCATTGGAAAGAAGGGAGAGGAAGTTAACAGGAGAGTAGGAGATAAAGGAGAGTAATGGGGCATAAATGTAATCACAATATATCTTAGACATATTTGAAAGTGTTTTTAAACATCATAAAGAAGAATAATCTAGGGTTGGGGGAAAATGGCTCCATCAATAAGGTCTTTGCTTACCAGTCACCTCCCCAGTCAAAAGGCAGGTGTGCTGGTGGACACTGGCAATTCCAGTGCTGGGAGAGCAGAGGCAGGTGAGTACCTGGGACTTGCTATGTTTCCAACCTGGCCTATTTGACAAGCTCCATGATAGCGAGAGACTCTGTCTCAAAAATACATGGTGGAGAAATCCTGGGGAATGACACCTGAGGTTATCTTCTGACTACCACACGCACCTACACATTCCATAGCCACCTGTACACATATTAACACACACACACACACACACACACACACACACACACACACACACACACACACAACTCCTAGTTCTGTGAGCATTCATAGACCAGTTTCTCTGTAGCATATGCTAGCATCTCTCTTGAGGGTAAAACGAGGATTGAATTGCTGGAGCATATGGAAATACCAGCCTTGTATTCTCTGTCTAGAATATCATTTCCCAGCCCAGTCATCCCTGGACTCATAACTTGCCTTCTCTACTATAGACCACAGGTGTGAAGAAAGATGAATAAGGAATAATAAGCAGCCCAGAGCAGCAGGAATTAGCAGAAATGAAGGAGGGCTGTATTCTGGGTCCTACGATGCTGCTGAGAGACAGGTTCCTATCCTAGCGTGGCCTTTTGCTTACTCTGTGAGCTTGAGTTAACCCAAAGCCTTAACATCTTTGAAGCTTGTGTTTTTCATCCATGCAACAGGAATGGTAATCCTCACATTATGAAATTTCCAAATGTTCTGTGCCATGTGTGGTCTAGCACTCCTGTCAGGCTGGGTAGTTGGCATCCACCTGCAACTCTCCTTCTGGGACCAGCACCGCTCACACATGCAGATCAATCCCTGAGCATAGCTCCCCGAGATAAATGTGAGAAGCGCAATCCAATCCAGTGGTGGCCTTGGATATTTGTTTCATAAATACTTTCGAGGCAATAAATAGACCTGTCAACCAAGTCAAGGTGGAGGTACTAGGTAGGAGCAGGATGGAGACAGGAAAGACAAACCAAACGGGGCTAAAGGTGGAAGAGACACATTCCAGAAGAGGAATGACTTCCCTGTGAAATCTGAAGTTTGGAGTCTGCCTGTTTTCTCCAGGAAGCAATTTAGGAAGAAAGAAGTGCCTACCTAGCTCCCGAGAGTAAGACAACCTGTGACTGTGGAGAGGGAGCCTCTTCACACAGCTTACTCTCCACAAGCCTCATCCTTCTGTCCCAGAACTCATATACCACCTACGGACCTCTTTACTTTAAACTGCTAGACCAGCCTTCCTGAAGCTTGACATTACCCATGTTACCCTGACACCCCAAAACCTTTAGTGGCTCCCCATCAGGAAAAGGCCTAACTCTCTCCTTAACATTTACAGGTGTGGCAGGCATTGATCACTGCAGGCTCAGGAACCTGCTTCTCATGTTTAACTGCGACCCACCTTCATGACACTGCAAGCCTTTAAAAGCACTGCCGTATGCAACTTTGCCCATCTCAAGCTCTCACTGTTGATAGCGTCACTGGGGAACACACGTGTTCTGCTTGGGAATGAGCATGGTATAATCTAACTTTTCAGATACTCTGTTCTCCATCACTAGAGTAAGATCTTCAGGGCAGGAGGCATGGTTTTAGCCATTTCACATTAAACCGGTATCATTAACCATATTTTAGATGCATGACAAAACTTTCCTTTTACAGCAAAGGTTGGGATCTCCTCCAAAGTCCTCAGAGGACAGAGGGAGGGGCGGAAAATGGCTTAGTTCTACCAGACATGGGTATTAGTATTTAGAAGAGGGTGGGAGAAGGGAAGTGGAGCTGTGAATCCTGGGAAGGGGGACAGGGAACAAAGATAAGTATGGAGTTCCAAGGAAGTAGTGACAGAACTTCTGTATTTGCATAGATGATGAAATCCAGGATGCTGAGTCCATCTCTGGAGGACACTAAGCTGCTGGAAACCTCTGGAAGTCCCCCTGGAGCCTTAGGGTTAAATTGTGAGAGTTCCTGGAAAGGTATGAATGACAGAATTAGGAGAGGTCCTTTGGGAGTGGCTGGTTGTCTTTTCTCTCATAGAAAACACATCCACAGGGCGGGGAGGAGGGAAACCTGTGTAGAAATGTCAATTAAAGAGCCCAGGCCCAGAGGTACTGGTGGCAAAGAATGATTTGCACCCTGATGACTTGAGTTTCTGGTGACACTTCCATTCTAGAAAGAAACTGGGCTAAGAAGACCCTGCCTTGAGAACTGACTTTCCCTCTGCCGATGAAAACTCATCCCACTGCACAAATACGCTTGAATTTTACATTAGGAAGCCTGACTCATTAAATACTTTTGGTGCAGTAACACTTCTGGTCAAAGTAGATTAAACAAATAAGCAATTAGTTGCAAGCCTGGATATGAATACAAAAGCAGAATTAATTATTTCTCTTATTGTTTTCTCCTATTGTGAACACTGGCTTCATGTTTTATTCTGGGAGTTAACTCTGGCACTTCCTTTCAAGTCCCTCCCTAACCTGGAATTACCTGAGGTCAGAGGACATCCTGGGCATGCACGAGGTATTGCTGCCATGGGATACTGGTTGAGTCACAGAGTAGGCTCCATGACAGAGCGTGAGGGCTGAGCTGGGTGAGCTGACTGAGCTTCATGCCCACAGGCAGAGTCATGAGCTCTTTCTTCCATTAAGGGTTTGGTTCCAGGCAAAGGGGTGGGTGCATGTGTGTGCACTCGTGTACATGTGTGTGTTGTGCACATACTCCTGGGATCTGTGGATGACATCTTTGTGGAAAAAATATAGGTTTAATGAAGAAACCTCATTTCTTCTATTATGTCGCATGTATGTGGGAGATGCTCTTCACTGAGACCATCCACCTCACTATGTCAGTTCTCAGAATGGGGTCCCAGACCAGCATCACCAGGGACCTGGTAATAATGCAGATGTCTGATTGCCACTCCTGGCTAAACCCAGACCTGGGAGAGGTGGACGCAGTAATCTGGGCTTAAGGACGCTCCCAGCCCTTCACACGCATCTGGTGCGTGCTCAGGGTTGGAAACTGCTTATCTACAAATCTGGAAATCCGAAAAGTTAAGCTCTGAGAGGACATCCCGGTCATTCAATTTTCTGTCAACTCTTCGAATTTCCAGATTAGAGTGCTGAAGGCAAGAGAGGGAAAGTAACTTCCTTAAGTCCCCAGCAAGTTAATGCAGAGCCAGAAATAGCCTGGCCTCCTTTCCAGGACTCATGCTAGCTGGCCATCTATGCTGTCCCTACACTCAGGAGCTCAGCAATTCCACCGTCCCTCGAGGATGCCTTGCACGAGAGTGGGAGGCAGTTAGCTCATGTCACTTACTGTCTTCAGGGATCCTACATTCCCAGAGAGATTGGGGGCTCCCTGCAACCCCTCTCATGCAAGGGTGGAGAACGTTGCTCCAGTCAATAGCCCTGCCATGCAATGCTGCTCCTGGTACCCCAGCTTGGCCTGTCTCCACAGCTCCTTCTCCCTAGCAAGAGGACCAGAAAGATAACTCAGAAAATGAGAATTTACTGTAGAAACGACAGCAGTTCTGAGTTGGGGGGGGCCCTGTGGAGCTGTGTGTGTCAGGGCTAGGGTATGGAGTTACTCATCAGGAGAGGCTGTCCTCGGTTGTCAGCCAGGATCATGGCTAAGGCACATAAGGACAGAATCCTGAGGGCTTCTAGGTTATCTGATGTGCTCTGTTCAGCTGCCTCCTGGGGGTCTAACTGCTTTTCCTGGTATAAGATGAGTGCTGGCCCCTTGGGCTGATATCTGATCATAGAATATCTCACTAGGAAGTCTACCACCCTGGTGGGGCTGGCAGGGTCTGGAGGCAACAGAAGATACATTACAGTGGCTTGTATGTCCTGGTCCCTCCCTGCATATATCTGAGTTAGACATGGTCAGCAGAGTCCCCGCAGTGGCTGGAACCGCTCTGCTGTCATCCTAAGGCTGGTACCACTGCACTGTCCTCCCCTGGGCCTGGAGCTCCAAGCCCCTTTGTCTGATGACCCAGGCCCTTTTCTCATCAGAGTGGCTCCCTGGCAGCCAGTCACCCTCCTGCAACACGCACTGTAAGTTTCTCCTTGGGTTCCACCATCCCCACTGTATCTCTCTTCCCTGCACCTTGGCTTTACCATCCCTTCAAGGAGCACATTCCTATTGGACCTACCAAAACGGTTGCTCAGAAACCAGTTCCCACTACCTCCTCTGCCAGCATTCTCTCTATAACTGTGTCAGGAAAAGCTCTCCTCAAAGGCGCCTCTGCCCTACAGCTCTCTTCAGTGTTGATCCTTTGCCATTGTACTCCTGCCGCCCCTCAGAGGCAGGAAGTGGGCTGTGTTCTTCCTGTCTCTCATCACCTCTCTGACATTATTTCTCAGCATCTCCTGCAACCTATGCAGAAGCGCCACACATCTGGACCACAACTGCTCCGGCCCTGAGACAACCAGGCATTTCTTCCCTTCTCTCTGTCGCCTCTCCATGCATGGCTGTTTCTGCCTCTCCCTCCACCACCAGCCTTGCTCTCCAGAGAATGAATCCCATACCCTCTCCCTGAGTAACTCACTTTTCATTCCCTCAACTCCACACCTCTCCCCTGTCTGCTTAGCCCATGGTATATGCTTGGACTTCACCTCACCCAAAGTTACTTCATTTTCAAAATTATACACTAAGTGTTGTACTTCCCCAGCACCATCTTTGCTGACACATTGTAATTCCTCCTGGCTTCACCCGCCCTTGTTGGCCCCATTTCCACCCACGAGTAACCAGCCCCCCTCTGATTCTCCCACTCAGGTTCTGTCTTTCCAGTGATGTAATCTGAGGTACTCCTGCCCTCAGGCATGGGCATCTTCCACTTTCCACATCATACAACTGTCAAAACTCAAGCCAAAGATAGATCCCTGGTCCCCCTGTAGGGTCTGCTCTCCAGGTGGCACCCTGACTGCCAGAAAGGCCACACAAAAGGGTAAGGCATGCAGGAGGTGGGGATGTCTTTGTAAACACACGATTATCAGCTTCAAATGAGCTCTCAACGTGTTCTAGAGACCCAGGTTTCTCTGGTAAATTCCACCTCCCATCCTCTGTAATTGTTCATTAGATTTATGCCACTCCCCTCAACTCTTCAGCCCCAGTACGATCCCCTTCGCTCTTGGCGAGCAAACTTATTTCCCACTTCACAGAGAAAATTGAAGCCTGGATATCCAGCTGAATAAACAACACTTGGAACAGGCACTCAAATCCTCCACAATTCACTATAGGTAGGCCTGCACCTATCTTCTAGATGCTGTCTCCAAAGGCTTCTGGAAGCCCCTGGGATATCTCCTGGGTGGTTTCTAGCCATTGTCTCATTCTCCTGCTTCGCTTTCTTTGTTCTCAATGTCAGCTGCCTGCAAGACCCCTCAAGGAAAGCTGCTCATTAAGTCAGATTACATTCTCCTCTCAAGGACCTGCCGCCCTGCGAGTGCACCATTTCCGGGGCTTCTTCAGGCTATGCTGAGCTCACTGTAACCCCTGAGAGCTCCTCTCCTCTCCCTTTTAACTGTGGCACCTCATCACAAAGCCTCAAGCCTGCCTCAGACCTTACAACATCCTCCACACAGAGACGCTTGCCTTGCTGTCCCCATCTTCAATCTCAGCACTCATCGCCAAGGAGGAAACAGACACCAAGGAAACCTTATGGCCCCATCTCTACCTAGCTTCCTGTACACCCTCTTCTTTAAAAGCATCCCTCTCTGTACATAAACCTCACCCTGCAGAGGACAATGCCATCGTTTTATGAGGCAGTGTTTGTGGATTCTGTGGATATGATCTAAGGCACATGGGAGACTGTAGCAGAAGACACGGTGCTGAGGTACAGGAATTGCCTGGAGGAATGAGATCTGGTCCTCTTCCTGCTGGACTCACCAGAAGAAACATGAGTACAATGTGTGTGTGAGCACATGCTTGCGTTCTCTCTCTCTCTCTCTCTCTCTCTCTCTCTCTCTCTCTCTCTCTCTCTCTCTCT
>NW_004949122.1:2277398-2299283 GCF_000317375.1 Microtus ochrogaster | reverse complement strand
CACACACACACACACACACACACAAACAAACACACCCTTTATTGCCCACCCAGGAATCACTATGTCATCCATGTGGCTAGCAATGTTTAAGAAAGGACAAAGCCACACTAGGGTTTTTCTGTGGGGCAGATACATCACAGGGAACATGACTGGTCCCTTGCTCTTTCCTTATGTACCGGAAGAAAAGAAAGAAGAACAAAAAGGAAAAGAAGAGAAGAAAATGCATGTTTTAAAATCTTAGGGTTTGATGCTATAACTACCATTCTATAGTTAAGCAGACACTGATTCCATGGCCTGGGGTACTTGCTGGCAGAGTCCCCTTTCCCCTACAAAGTATTTGTGGTCCAGCATTGCCTTTATTTACCCAGAACATTTTCTGTGCCTTTTCCCCCGTCTTTCACATCCGCTCTGAGAAGATGTTAATTTTCTGAAATTAAACACTTAGCTTGATTACTGTTTTGTTAATTGCTGCATTCAAAAACCCCTCATGCTCCTGCCTGTTTAACATGGATGGCGCTGTGAAAATGACAGGCAGGGAGCTGGGATGCAGGTGGACAGACAACAGCACTGGAATGCCATCCCAGCTAGCCGCCACTGTCTGCCTACCAGCGATTCTCTGCCAGTGGGGACCAAGGAGAGCAGGCCAGGTCATAGTACTGTGGCTCCCACAGGGCCACCTTAAGGGGATATAGTACATAAGAGGTGCCACACCTCATCAGTACTTGGAGGGGTTACGGGCTTAATTCCAATCTAGTCCCAGAATGAAATGCCTGATGGAGAAACCACGGAGAGAGCTGAAGCTAAATCATCTGTTGACGCTGGGAACTGATTTCAGAAGACTGGGGCATTCATTATTAATTTATTGGCTAACATTTGTGGAAGGTTTTCTATGTATTAAGCATCTAGCTAGACACAGGCTTCTGGAGTCAATACCATAGTTTCAGGGAGTGCTCTCCTGGAAGTTGGCTCACTCCTGGAGGGGGCTTATCGCTGGAATGTTGTGGTGGTTTGAATGAGAATGCCCCCTTGGCCCATATACTTGAATATTTGGTTCCTGGTTGGTGAAACTGTTGAGAAGGATTAGAGATGTGGCCTAGGTGAAAGAGGTGTGTCGCTGGGGACGGGCTTTGAGGTTTCAAAAGCTCACACCATTCCCAGTTGGTTATCTCTGCCTCATGCTTGTAGATCAGGATGCAAGCTCTAGCACCATTCCTGACTGCCTGCTGCCATGTTCCCTGCCTTGATGGTCATGAACCCCAACCTTCTGGGGCTCTAATCCCCCAATAAACTCTTCTATAAGCCACCTTGGTCATGGTGTCCCTTCACAGCAACAGAAAAGTAAGACAGACGTGGACAACAATCAGGAGCCCTCTCCAACCTTCTGCTCTCTTTGCCAAGACCACAGTGCCAATGATAGACATTTCACAGGCTAACTTACGTCTCTTGTGGACTTTGCGTGGATTAGGGACTCCCTGCCATCTCATTGTCAGCAGCCTCACTGTCATCTCATAGGCCATACACTCATAGTACTTGATCCAAGATGGTGCAAGCAGAACAAACAAGTCCCCAGGTTCCTGGTGACACTCTGGTCATTTTAGCAGTGATGCAGGGGAGAGCCTTTCTTAGCTCTCAGCATCACTAGCTGTAACTCAGTACCAGAAATAAAGAATTCTGAAACCCAGTCTTTGTGTGGCCTACCCACGTAAAGATCAAGCTAGTTCACCTAGCTAGCAATAAACTATCCCATTCAACACAGTTGCTGTGGAGCAGCTGACACCAGAAACTGAAGTGCTCTCTGGAATTTGCATGGGTTTATATCCTAAGTCTCAAGCAGGGAGTAGGGCTCAGACCTTCAAGTTACAGCAGAGTCACCAATCCACTTACGACTGTCCTGGGCCTCTCAGCCTGGCCTCGGTGGGTGCTGTGAACTAACATAAGCTCCCTGAAGACATGGATCTTTACCTGGTTTCTTCCCTGCTATGTCCGTGGTGTCTGAACAAAATATGATTGACAGAGGATGTCAGTGTGTAAAATTTGTTAAGAAAGTAGATGGAAATGTGTAGGATTTGAGCCAGCACCTGCTCAGCTGTCACAAAGGTTACATTAAATGATTATATTTCCAAAATCCAAGTGTTCAAAGAGATGGACCAGCCCCCTTGTAAGGGTACCTGAATCTCTTTCTGTTCCTCTGCGTGGCTCACGGCATCATCATAAGCATTAGCTCGCTACGTTCTTTTAGGAGCCACAGCGGAGGAAGATATCTGGTCATCTGGCTGATCTGGAAGAGGTCCTAAGATGTCACCTGTAGATTTCCAAGACACCTTCTAGTCACCCAGCTCCAGCCAGACACATGTATAAATTGCTATCTCTGGGGAATAAAGCTCTCCAACACATATTTGAAAGGCTCACTGTGCCTGGTACTCTGTAGCTCTTTCCCAAGGAAGCTGGTGGTAGATGAGAGAGCCTAGTTTTCCCCAGAGCTCTCCATGCAGGGGAAAACAAACCCCAAAGCTGCAGAGGGCTGATACCCACAACCCTGGGCATCAGCAGTGCCACAGTGCCACATGCTGACCTCAGTCCTACTGATAATACGCCAGTGCCTGCCCATGGCCTTTCTAAGGCCACCTGCAAGATTCTTCTCAATGGCAAGACTTAAGAAACAATCAGAACCTGCCTGGAGTTAGCAACAAAAGAACAGCAATGAAATGAACTATGAAATTGAATTAAGAACAGTGAAAATTTCATTTCCTTAAGGTTTTTTTTAAAAAAAACTTTTCTTTATTTACTTCTTTCAAGGTTTTCTTTAAAGTCATTCCAGTCTTTTTAAGCCCTGACTCAATCTTTTCCCTGCTCCAGAGCAATTCTCACCCACTCTTTTCCAATGAGACCAGCCTTTAAAAATGAACTGGTTCCAGCATATGGGATCTTAAAGCTCTACATTTTTACAGGCAGCGTGTAATATTGTTTTAATATTTAATTTTGAGATTTACATAATATCTTTCCTCCAAAGAGCTCGATATATTGCAATATCGTAAATTCCTTTTCATATTCAAAGATTATTCTTTATGCATGCAAATACTATATTTAACCAAGGAATAATGCAAATTAGGTGATGGATTCAGAGGCATTGATGTTCTAGGTAATTCTTTTGTAGGAAAAGCGGTGCTTCTGAGTGATTTTAATTGCCTAAGAACTTCAAAAATGCCTTGAAAATGGACAAACTGTAGGAGCTTGTGACTATCAACAGAAACAGCACAGTTATTTTAGACAACACTAAGTAATAGATTGTGTCTGTGTTGCGGACATGATGGATGGAAATGCATATGCAGGGGCTCAGCAGACCATACATGAACTGTATGCAATAGAAATGTCACCTATAACTCCAGCTGATAGAATCATCTGAGTAAGGGAGGCAGTGGTGCTTCTACACACACACACAGACACACAGACACACAGACACACACACACACACACACACACACACACACACACACACACTTTAAAAGTAAAGGAGTCAGAGGGCATCTCTGAGATGCAGGACCACCCTGAGTGAGATACTGGGCACCACTGAGTCCCACCTTCATCATTATCTCATTAATGCAGACTTGGTATCCTCCTTTCTGATGCCTGTTCTAATCAACACGACATGGGCAGATGGATATAGATAACATCAATCCCAAACAATGAGACTCAGAGGCCTTAGCAGGAAACATCTGAGGAAGGAAAGTCCAGCAATTTGCTCAGGACATATCCCCAGAAATGATGCTAATCTCCCAGCCCCTGGCAGGACGTACAGTGATTTCTCCATCTTCTGTCCCATTTACTTGTTGCTATAGTACCAGGAGGCAGGTTATCATGGTTTTCATTTCATAGGTGAGAAATGAGAGATGTTGACAGTTAAACGAATTTTTGAGAATCATGTGAGGAGCAGAGAGGGTATCCAGCCTAGGACATCCTGTGTGAGCCCAGGAGGTGAGGAAGATGCCTGCCCCAGGCAAAATGCATCTCAACAGCGCAGTAGCTCATGTTAAAGCTTGGGTAAACCAGATTTGCCCTTGGAATAAAAGGCTACCAACCATAGCCAGCAGCCCAAATCCAGAATTGGATTTGTTTGCCTCTCAAGTACTTAAAATTTTCTAGTCAGTTGTCAACATTTGAAATCCATATTTCTGGCTTAGCAAATCAGGCAGTCCACACTTGCTGGAACAGGGTGATGGCTGTCTGTATGTGATGCCATCTCTACGCTCTCCACCAGTTCCCCCTGCCTTTCACCTAGCCCAACTGGTTTCCCTCCATTATTGTCTGGCCTTCTGGCCTTTGAGTTTGTTCTCTTTGGCTTGAATAACCTCAAACCAGGCCTTGGTATGATTCATCTCCCCACTCTCAAGCTCTTGGGGCTCCTTTCCCTGACTTTGATACTTTGGGGCTAGCCAGCAGAGAGAGACATGATGCTTGTCATTCATTTATTTCTCTCTGACGGTCGGATGATCTGGCCATCAGAGTAATCTGAGGCCAGGTGCTGGGGAATGACTGTGGGTGCTCGTGATGATAACAGCCTCCCTGAAGATGGTTTGGCCACGGGAACATGGAGAATTTTACCTGACCCAGCCTGTTTTAAACTCACAGCAGTTGCATTCAGTGCGAGAAGACATCCCTCCAGCCCTCACGTAAATCTGAACTTGCATAATTCATGACCAGCCTTGACCAAAGATGATGGACATTTTTTTGACAGCTAAAGTGGTCCAGCTACATGACACTAGCTTAGAGAGAGTTTATAGGTGATATGTCCCCCCATAATGTGATTTTTGATAGGTTTAAAGATAAAATGGTCACAAACCTGAGTCTGAGATTTGGGAACACTATTTATTCTCTGGAGCTTTAGATGATGGGAATCTTCTAAAACACTCCAAACCTGGTTTCTAAATCTGAGTTACATCTCTGCAAAGAGCTTGCTAGGGGTGGACCTACCGGAGGCACTCAGAAGTAGCAGAACATCTTTGCCCCGACTGTATCCTGGGTGACCATACTCTCATGATATTAATCAAGGGAACGAAGGTCCTGGAATCTCATGATTAGGACTGTGATGGAGGACAGAGACTCTGAATCACAGGTGGCATCACGTCATGCTTGAGTCTGAGTAAAGAACTATGGGCCCCTTGCCCAATGGCATGCAAGAGAATTACAGAATTCTTTCCCTGGAGGAGCAGAAAAGTCTCCTGTCATGAACTACTAAATGAGGAACCCAGAGAAACCATCTACTTCTAGGATAGGATGTAGGAAGTCTGAAACCAGGACATGAGATCATGTTCACTCTCTCCACACCCTTCCATCTTAGATTCTCCAAATCCCCACGAACCTCTACTTCATTATCAGAAAGATGGGTAGTTATCTGGTAATTATGAGGATGAAATGAGGCTGCACACCCATAGTTCTCTGTGAATATAAAAGAACACACATAAGAGGTATCCATGGTAACCTTTACTCTGTTTATCCATGTGGACCCACCCAATAGTGCCCAATCAGTCCACAGTTCAAGCAGTTCCTGGCTCAGGTAATACTCACAGATTGACTTAATGATTGATTTCAGGACTTCTCTTGGTCAGATTTTTGGTCTGCCATCTACTTTCAGGAGAGGGGCAGCCACAGACACTAACATGGATCACACTGTAAGGCCGGGGGAGCGGGGCAGTGGGGAAAGGCTATCCTACCTATCTCCAAAACTAGATGCACTTAATGGTGTCCCGAGAAGGTTAGACACGTTATGACTTGTGGTTACACACAGGTCCACCCACTTCATTCCCCACATTGAGGTTTCGGGATGCCTACTATTAGTCTCCTAACTGTGGTAAGATGCTCACATGGTAAGCTGCTCACATTTCTAAACTGTTCTTGCAAAGGAATGGGGTTGAGTATTCATTTTTGTCATTCCGACCTTTAAAAAAAAAACAATGCCACTGGCTGAAGACGCCTTGCACTCATGTACAAAGTCACCAAATAGACACTATTCCTTAATGTTACACAACACACAGACTAGGAGCCACTAGCCAATCTGATACTGCTTTAGGTGAAACACATGCTACCGAGAAGCTATTGCGTCATTCTCTTGCCGATTATAAACTTTCAAAGTTCCAGAATTATCAAAGAAGAATTCTATATTGGAAGGTTATAATGAAGTAAAAAAATAGGGGAAGGTTAGGAATAAAGGATCTGTTAGAGATTAAAGAGCAGGAGAAATGTGTTTGCACAGGCATAAACGAGTGGGGATAAAAATAAATATTTTGAATGTTGGTAACGCAGGGCCCTTTTAGGAGCCCCAGTCCCTCTGCTCCACTGAAGCCCGGGAAGGTGCAGATGGCAAGACAAGCAGATGGGCAGGTTCGGGAATAGCAGGGGAAGGGAAGGGAGGGGAAGAAATAAAAGCAAACTGATATAAGTGGCAGGTTTATTCGCACATGCTTAGAGAGAGAGAAAAGACAGCCAAGCCCGGAGTAACATGACAGCCTGGCAGGACCGATATTCCCAGAAGCTGGGACACAAAAATATTTCAGTCAGTTTCCTGCCTTAACTCTCCAAGGGAAATACTTGCTAACAAAGACTGCCCATGTTACATGCTCAGCAATAATGCAGAAAATGCCGTTCCATTTTCTGGGAAAGACAGACTGGCCCAACCTTTGTCTCCATGGCACCAGGCTACTGTCACCAGCTGGAAGTTTCTACACTTCCATTCTTATTTTCTCACTATATACTTCTGCATGCAAACACGTGATCATACACATACATACAAACACACCACATGAACACACACAAGCCCCACATGCGCACGCGCGCGCACACACACACACACACACCAGCACAGCCATCTGGATAGCCATGTTTTCCCATAACACTTTCTTTTCTTCTCAGTTCTGACAGCATTAACCCAAGAATCATCTGCCATCAAAAATGCCTGATATTAAAGGGTGGAACAAGTTTAAGGATGTGATGTATAAGAGTAGGACAGGGTGGAGTAAAAAAATAAAAAGAAGTCAAAGAAAGGGGATACGGAACAAGAAAGAAAGCAAAGAAAGATATTTAGTTTCTGCTATTCTGTTAATGAGTTATCCTTGTAGAACATTTTATTAAAACTATATAATTACAGATAAGATCACCGTTCACTGTCGATGACCCCTGTCACCTATAGATGTGGTATTCACTTGCCCTCTGAGTCTTGTTCCTCCATACAGGGGACAAGCATTTCTTTCTCTTTTTACTGCCAGTGTATAGCACGCTATTCTTAGAACACAACACCTTACAACTCTGCGCTTTAGGTCGGCGCCTTGTAAATTATCCCATTAATGAGCTCCATGGGATGAACAACTGTGTCTTAGTATGACTGTATCTTCAACGGCATCCGCATCCACAGCATGGTATAAAGTGGGTGCTAAATAACTCTCTCTTCATAATGAATGAGTAAATACACGAGCTAGTGCATGAATAGACTGGCTAAACAGACATAAAAGGAAATGGACGGCTCTACAAGGGGTAGAAAGCAATAATGGGGAAGGATGGGGAGAGTAAGAAATAAACAGAGACAGAAAGATGTGTTCTGATCTACGGACGCTGCAGAGCTACTCAGGGTCCTAGGTGTCTGTTATTGTCTATCCGAGGACTTTGTAGCACTGTAACATGCACCCGGGGAAGGATGCACTCTCGAGAAACAAGAGTGTAATGGAAAATGAAGTTCACTTCATCGGCTTTTCTATGAAAGCACCATGGATGTTCCGGATCTCTCTCAAAGACTCATTCCTCTACCTACCCAGCCACCCATCTTTCTATCTGTACATCGACCATCCATCCATTCTCTAGCCATCTAACCATCATCCCTCCATCCATTTGACCAGTAGCCCTTACTAAGGCCTGACTGGATGCAGAGTACCAGACCGACCCTCTCCAGTTAGACACACATATTTGCTTTGATGCTGGGCACAAGAAAATCCCCTAGTCTCCAGCTCACTTTTGAGGTTGAAAGATGACATCAGTTTCCTCCACAGTCACAAGCATCTGTCATCTGACTTCTTTACTCCTATAAGGAGGCCTGAAGGCAGGTTGGCGGGATGGGTGTGGCTTTGACTAGGACCGTACATTGAGATGGATGAAAAGGCAGCCACACAGACAGACAGACACACAAAACCCTCCAGACTCACCAGCCTGGTTTGTGGTGATGTTGACAGAGACGTGTTGTGGGGGAAAGGGACTCTTGCTAGAGACTCCATTGATGGCCTGGATATCAAAGGTGTAGGGGGTGTGGGCCCAGAGGCTACTGATGGAGACACGACACTCAGTCAGGCCCAGCTGCCTGGGTACAAACTCCACATTGTCATCACAGCGGGAGCAGCTCCGGCGGTCTGCTCGGCACTTCTTGCAGATGATGTTGTAGGTCACATCGTCCCGCCCTCCGGTCTCTCTTGGAGGGTGCCACTCCAGGATGATAGATGTCTCATTGACGATGGAGATGACATTTCGGGGACCTGAGGGAACACCTGCGGGGAGACAAAGAAAGGTCCGCTGAGGCTGAGAAGACAACTCCTTGCTCAGCAACTCTCAAGACTGCCTTGGGTGCTGGCCCAACCTCAGCCTCACCATATACTCGCTATTCCTCAGCCCCGAGGCTTGATGCTCAAAACCATCATAGCGGGAAATGAGACAGACAAAGACGACAGACTGTCCCCATTCTCTTTTCCATTATTCCTGTCTGACTTGCTTTCTTTTGATCAGGTGTGCCAAAGGAGAGAAGCGTTTAGAGATGGGAGTTCAAGTCTTTTTATCTATTTGTTTGCTTGCTTGTTTGTTTTTGGGTTTTTTTTTTTTTTTGATACGGGGTTTCTCTGTGTAACAGCCCTCGCTGTCCCGAAACTCACTCTGTAGCCCAGGCCGGCCTTGAACTCACAGAGGTTCGCCTGCCTCTGCCTCCTGAGTGCTGGTATTAAAGATGTGCACCACCAACCACCTAGCAAATTCAAGTATTTTTGTTTTTAGTACCAAAGCCCCATCATCCATGAATGTTTAGAGTTACTATATATGTATCTAAGACAGTTACTGAATTTATTACTTTTTCTTCTTTGGAATAGAGCTCAATAATATATGAGCAGCCCTTTCCCAAACCCCCACAGACCCTAGAATCATAGACGAAATTCCATACAATTTAGTATTCATATGTACGGCTCAGGGCTGTGTCTCTATAAGAAAGGCTGTCAGAGCAGCTGCAGGGATGAGTAGCCAGACTGATAACTGTAGACAAGAGGCAGCAATGGGGGTGGGGGGTCATATAGCCACCATCTTTGACTGAATGACACAAGAAAGCAAAAGTGTATGTTTTGGAGTAGCCAGCTAGCTGCTTTATATGCATGGATTATTTACCTGCCCCTCCCTCCAAGGAATCCTACCAGGAAGATGTAGCAAGCATCTCAAATGGTTAGAGTGACTAAAGCTAACACAGGAATCTAGTTATTCATCGGTCACGTGGTCTACAGGAACCAAGTCAGAATGGATGCCCAGACCATTTCCCAAGTTCATGTCCCTAAGCAGGGCCCTGCTCTTAGCACCTGCTTCCCCCGAACCAAGCAACCTCGCTGGGATGCTTGTGGCTACTCATGATTCAAATGGTGAAAATGCCTTGCTACATAACTCTGGGCCGTGTGCACTGTAGGAAAACAAAGCGCTGCTGAATTAATGACCACCATGTCGACATTTTCAGATTATGCTGGAAAACCTCCTTCCTACCAGACAGGATTGATCATAGCCTCAAGTTTCTAAGCCTGAACCTTGCATATTGTCAGTGTTTAACGGATGGAAATGAATCCTGCCCAGAAGCTCCCCTTCTGGACAGCAGGTCGGCTAGAGCAGCTGTTCCCGGCAGTAATGCATTCAGAATCCACACATGTGACCATCACCAGCTGAACCAAGACATGTGTAAAGCGGTTCATGCTGGAGACAGGAATCAATTGCCAACACACAAAATGAGGGAATCACAAGGTCGGAGGGCACCAGGGAAGGATTCTGTGTTGAATCAGTCAACAGCGAGTAGCTAGAGCAGAAAGCAAATATTAAACCAGATTCTATTAAAACATGAAAGAAAATCAGTACTGTACTATATAAAGCCCATTAGGTCCGAGCTAAAGCATGGCATTCGTGAACACTTGTGACAGGGCTGAATTCATGAAGCCTTTTTTACTGAAGCTTTGCTAATGTTCAAGAATTCTCCACCCATCTCTCCAGAAATACACACCCATTCACTTCAAGTCAGCACCAAAGTAGCACAGGGAGAAGCTAGCCCTGTCTGGGATGTGCTCTTACCGAGCCAGGATGGCCTTGCTGTGCTGTGAAGCCGGTGAAAGCCCATTTTGGCCCATGCATGTCTTGAACATCTTTGCTTGCTCTAGCTAGGGGGACTCGGCCCACAAGCTCCCACTGATCGGTGCCACTATCGCTCACCCCACTTTTATAGCAGACTATACTGCTTGCCTCAGCCGTAAGGCCCTCTTGGTGCAGTCTCAAGAAACACATCCTCCGAGTGGTCAAGCATGCTCTTCTCATCCCCTCTAGTGAGATAATAATGTGGGATATCTCTCTGTATGTTGTGAATATGTTTTATTACCATTGGTTAAATAAAGAAGCTGATCTGGCCAATAGTCAGTCAGGTGGAATAGAGCCAGGTGGGAAATACAAACAGAGATATTAAGAGGAAAAGGGCAGAGTCACAGGGATGCCAGCAGCCACCAGATAAGTAAAATGTGAGGTAACAAGCCACAAGCCTCGTGGTAAAATAAAGAATAATAGAAATGGGTTAATGTATGTTGCAAGAGCTAGTTAATAATAAGCCTGAGCTAAAGGTCCAACAGTTTGTAATTAATATTAAGCCTCGGAGTGGTTATTTAGTAACTGGAAAGCAGGGGAGAAACCTCCAGTTATAAGATGGGATGGCTTTCTGTGGGCAGATGAAAGTACCTCAAATAGACTTTGACCTCAGCAGCAGTCAAGACACCCTAAAGTGGCCATAATTAGCAGAGGCTTTGATGAGATAAAGTAGGCAATGAACAGTTGGCTCTAACCATCCTTCTCTATCTGCAATCTAGGGCAGCTTTGTAGACCCACCTTGCTTTGGTGGATGCTACTTCCCATTTATCCAAGTGCCCAGAAAGGATGTCATCAAGAAGGGATTTTTCTTCATATTTATTTAGGAACAATTTTCACATGAAATATGGTTGCTCCATTCTGATATATGTGTGTTTTCACAGTGGTCATCCCCGTAGGGCTGTGCAGGGCAGGGGGAGGGCATGGTTGTTGAGCCAGGGGTGAATAAACCTTAACATTTTCTTCTACGTAAGCTTTCCCAGATACCCAGGGCCTTTCCTGAGAAAGGAGCAGAGAGTTCTAAGAGAAGGAGGCGTGTCCGATATAAATCCTCCCCCAGCCTCCTCACTGGTGAGCTATGTCTTGTTTACTTCACAGATTGGGAACCAGGGTCTTCTCGTGAAAACGGCTCAAGTTCGGGCAGTAAGAGTGACTGGGAATCCATTTATTACTCATTAACTCATCCATTCTTTCACTACCACAACAAAAAGTCTCTGGACTTTTCCAGGCACTTAGCAGGCAAAGGGAAGTAAGAAACAAAGCAGACAGACTTTTCCTCTGACGGAACCGGTATTTATCTCTGGAGATGGAAATCTGACAGAACATAAGTAAACCTGGGGATAAATGGGATGGTTTCAGATAAGATTAAGTGCTGTGCGATAAAACAGCCCTGGGCTCAGATCCCAGGGACAATGTTGAGCTCTGTCCCTTAGTCCCATGAGGTCTGCTCTGGGTCAGGCAAGCTAGTGCTTCAGGGTTTGGTGGTAAAAATGAAGATGGTCCCAGGTGCCTCAGCTCCAGCATCTTAATGAGACTGGCACATTCCTGAAGACAGGCTGCCCAGGCTCTCATGCCTGGATGAAGAGATCAGCCAGAGCAGGTCTAGACCCACACAGAAATCTCACTAGAGGAAGGTACTAGGACCACTTTCTAACCATTTACATGTTTCTCCTGGATTGGGGTCCCAACAATTTGCCAGGACTATTCATTCAGAATATGAGCTTCCAGCAACATCCCCCAGAAGGAGACCTAAATGTTGTAAAGGGGAGCAGAGAGGGAGGTCAAAAGAGAGGAAGAAAATCTGCTGCCCTAATCAACATAAGTCCCCCTCAACTTCCCGACTAGGCTCAGCAACACGGTCTCCTTGTCTGGGCTCCCTGCTCTCATGGCTGTTCCCTCATTTTTCTTAATTACATACACACAGGCTCTTTCAGAGGCCTGTCTGATCTGTTGCCACGGTTACTACTGATGAACATATTCTGTTTAAAAGACTAGGGAAATTCAGTCCTTTGAAAGAAAGAGAAAAGTGTTGAGCTGTGATTTTTCTTCTGGGCTGTGGAGGGATCATGGTGAGTCTGGGGTAATGAAGATGGGTCTCCAATGCCTTGAAATATGTGCCCAAGGGACTGGCTCAGTCACATGTAACATGGGTGTCATGGGGACCTCAAGGTATTAAACTTGATCCCTCTAGAGCCATGGGGTCAGCCCAAGTGTTCTAATCTTTAGATTGGATCTCTCTGCTTCTTCATGTGATTTTGGTCAGGTGACTTTGTTTAAGAGTGGAAAGACAAGGTGGGTGGCAGAGAGCCAGTGAGTTTATCTGTAGCCATCAAGCTGGAAGTAAGAGTTCACTTAAGTCATCAAAGACAAAAATGTGTTGAGGACAGGTAAGCTCTGAAAGCTAGTGCCTTTATCAGGAATCTTAATAAGGTCAACCTCCTGGTCTCAGAACTTCTAAATGAGTTCCAGGCCCATACAAGGAACAGGGAAGCCAGATCTCGCTAATCTGCACTGTTGCAACCAAATCTGAATCCTTAAACATCTGTGTGTGGGGGAGGGGGGTCCTAAGAATGTCAGCAGTGAGATGATGCTGTCCTAGAGATCCTGCATGCAACATGGCATAGTATGCTCTGCATTAGGCCAGAAAGGGTCCCTCCTACTCTGTGCATACCTCCCAAGCGAATCTTCTAAAGCACCCAGGTTTTTCTGCAGAAAACTGAACATGTGCAAAATGCATGACTGTTCACACAGTGAGTAGGCTCACCGTCTTCTTAAGCCAACCAGGAACCCCTGAATATTTATACCAAGCGTCTTGGACAGCTATGAGAAAACGAACTTGTAAGCCTTGATTTTCTCATCTATATAAAAACGAGACTGTGGCCCAGTGGTTGGTCCATGGAAGAGCTGAGTGTGTCAGTGGCTATAACTGTCATCATTGTCATTATTGGATTATCAGAGACCCTTGTCCACTCATCTAGTTAAGACTCTCCTCATACAGTCACTCTCTTTATGGGCACAGTATTATGCTGAGCATAGTACAAGACCGGAAGATATGGAGTGGTGTTGGGGAACATGGGTGCAAAATCCAACATCTGGGCATTGCGAGTCTATATAGTTAAAAGTAAAGGAAATGGGATGAAAAGTATTGCAGATGACAAGTTAGTTCCCTCAAGCTTGGATCTACTCTTGGGAGAAACATTTTGGAGATTTTTTCTGCACAATTCTGTATATTGCAGGCTATTTAGCTCCAGAAAGTACACCCAAGAAGGACTACCCTTAAACATGGGACTGTATATCCAGAAAAGTCTAGATCTTGATACCTTCTACCTTGTGACCTCTGCATATACTTGTACCTGTGCTTTCTGGTATCATAAACGGCAGTATTTAGTCTTCCTTGACATGCAGGCAAAGATGTCAGTCTCTGTTCCTACAGAAAGTTATATCCTCTCTTTTGTCTGTCTTAAGAAGAAAGGGTTGAGGTAGGGTTTGGGAATGAGCCAACAGGACCTTTAAATGCTCAAGACCCTTGAGTATTTTCAATCAAGAAAATCCAAACCATAATGTTCTCATGACTGAAAAGAGTCAAGATTGAAGATTGTAGTTTGAATAAGATTAGTGCATGCTTAAATATAGGTTAAAGGCTTGGAAGCAGTAGCTAGGAGAATGAGAAAATGATGCCAGGGTAAGGATGATGGAAAAGACGGAAGTGTAAGTACTCAGGAACACATGGGGTGGTGTGCTCAGTGGAGACCCAACATTAGTTTTCCAAAAGCCCAGGAACATGTTGGGTGGTGTGCTCAGTGCAGACTCAACATTTCTTCTCCAAAATGAGGATCTGTCAGAGTAGCTCTTTCCTCATTGCTCACTGAGGCAGAGCTAATTAAAGGAGCTGCAACTGAGTGTTGGAAGGCTTCCCAGAGAAGTTGGAGAAGTCCTTGAGAGTCTACAGAGATAGATAAGATCCAGGAGTCAGGGGCCTATGGGGAAATATTGGATGTCTAGGTTTGCTATGGGTGCAAAATGTGTAGAAAATTTAATCCATTTTATTGTTATGCTTGCATTAAATACAGCACACAGAGACGAAAGCAAGCTTGGCTAGAAGGTGACATAACCTGGCAGAGGATTTGCTCACAACTGTCAGAGATGCATGACAGCAACCAAATAAACATGAACACGCTTCACACTCCCTTGCCTTTTCTTCTTTGGTAACTGATTATTTGAGAGCAAAGTCAAAACAAAACAAAACAAAACAAACACTTTCTTCATCACTTCTAGCTGCCATCGGTAGCTATGACACTTTCCAACCTGAGTTCAGCTCTCCTTCTCTCCCCACTCTGTTCACAAAGATGACTCAGATTCATGTCCCATCAAGAAGAGGCTGGATAGGAAGCACCAGTGACTTACAGGAGAGGCTGAGGGGTGGCTTCAGGACCTTGGAGAGGGAATTGAGCCCTTTTGCTTTTGATGAGTCTGTATGGGGCACCATGATAACAGGGGTCATTGACAGCAGAGGTTATCAGATTTTGTTAAAGGGTAAGGCAGACTGTTGAAGCCATTTGGGGAAGTTGAGAATCTTATTCACGTATTGAGTATGTGATGAAAAGACATGACACAAAACAGAAAGCAAGGAGAGTCATTATGCCAGACATCTTCCTGTCAACAACAGAAACTTGGAAGATCTCAGGATCACTGGGGAAAAAAAATAGACCAAAGATGTCTGCAATCTGTGGGTGATGAGAACCAGGCATAGTACTCTGCCAGTGTAGAGAAGGAGGAGGTTCTGAGGTGACCTTCCAGAGGTGGAGTTGTACCAGAATCTGCATCAGAACAACTAGGGTCTCCTTTTGCAATGCTGGCCGTCTTTTGAGGATCTTCTCCTCGATATGTTGGTTGGCGCCCTGGGGTAAGGGATAACATATAGGATGCTAACAGTCGTGTGAGCACAACCTCACAGGGACAATTGCATGCCCTTAGGAATCAGCTTCAAATGAAGCCCTGGACTAACTCACTAGCAATGGAAAGTCTGGATTCTTTAGATTAGGATGAGTCAAATCCTGCACATTTGCAAGTAAAACCAAAAGACTGTAACTGTTCAGAAGAATTATACAGGACTTCAGTAAGTGACGGGCTAGAATGTCACCTACCAGCTACACTAGCCTCTTTCCTACTTTGCTTTCTATTGCTGGGACAGAGTATAAAAGCAAAGCCAACTCATAGATAAAACGGGTTTATTTGGCTTATACAGCAGGCCATAGCAGAAGCCAAGGCAGGAACTCAAGTAGGGCAGGAACTTGGAGAGAGGAACTGAAGCAGAGACTGTGGAGAAACACAGCTCAGTTTGCTCTTCGTGTTCAGTTACCTTTTTAAAAAAAAATGATTTTTATTGAGCTCTACATTTTTCTTTGCTTCCCTCCTTGCCTCTTCCCTCCCCACTTCAACCTTCCCCCAAGGTCCCCACGCTCCTACTTTACTAAGATCTCAGTTACCTTTTTTATACACTCCAGGACCACCTGCCCGGAGACAGCACCACCCACAGTAGGCTGGACCCTCTCACACCAGTCATTAATCAGGAAAGGGCCCCACACATTTGCCTACAGGTCAATCTGATGAAGACATTTTCTCGATACTGCTTCCCTCTTCCCTGGTGACTCTAGTTTGTATTGGGCTGCCAAGCTAACAGAGCTTCTGAAAATGACAGCTATCCATTTTATTCATTGGGTTGTAATGATTACTTCAAGTGCAACAGCACAAGCATAACTCTGGTCTCACACACACAAGGAGGCCAGAGGAGTAAGCCTGGTGTAGGCTGGAATACTTTCTACCTTTTTTTTTGTTTGATACCAGTTATTTCACTGATATCTTGGAACTAAGCTGGTTGCCAGGAGGCATTAATAATTCTGCTGTGTCTCTCCTCTCAAGTGCTGGGATTTCAGGAATGTGCAGCCATTCTGACTTTTGAACATGGGTCCTGGAATCTGAACTCGGGTTCTTGTGCCTGCATAGTAGGTTCTCTTACCCCCTGAATCATCTCTCCAGTTCTATAGTCGGACTTTCTAAGTACTACTCTGGCTGTTGTGAAAGCAAGTTAAAGGGATAAAAGGAGAAGCCATAGATCAGCCAGGAGGCCACAGTAGCCATTCAGATGAGGGACAACAGTGGCTTGGGTCAGGATAAAGGACAAACAAAGGAAGAGCCTCAAATTGTTTTTAAATATTTTAAATATTTGAAAATTCTACAGACATTATCACCATGTTACTCTACAACTGAGTTTTTACTATCACCATTTTTATGATGAAAAACCTTAAGGTTCAGAGAGACAAAATGACTTGTTTGTGATCAAAGATGTGTCAAGGTCAAGGGAGGTCCACTACATGGATGCGTAGTGGACCTTGCACCTCTTTCTTCCCAGTAAGTGGACACTTGGTGACCAAAAGAACTCTTTATCCACTGGTTACTCCTTGCCATGGCTCTGATTTGGTAGAAAACTAATATCCTTTGTTCCCTACAGTAGATTTCTACAGCGAGTGGTTAAAAGAGCAAAGAGATGGTGTTGGTCAACTTTCAAAAGGGTTCTGTATTGAACATAGAATTTTCTCTTAATAAACAGTATATATAAAGCATTATATGTGGCATTTTGTATAACTTAGTGAAATTTATCTTACTGACATCTGGGAAGGCAGAGACTATTATCCTCGACATAAATCTGAAAAATCAAATCACTTGGATCAACTTATGGGGCTGTCTGAGGGGGGCTGGCACATGCACTTGCCTATAGTCCTAGCCCCTAAGTGTTCAAGGCACAGGTAGAATACAGTAGCATTTGGGGGCTTTTGGGGCTCACGAGCTGAAAGGAAACTCCTATTCACGATCATCTCAGCCCCTCCCCTTTAGGAACAGGAGAACCCACTGGGTTCCAAGGCTATGTCAGCAAGCCTGTACACACTCATTAGGGTCTCTGACATACTGGGCCATACACAGGCAATTCTCATAATCATAACAGTTAGTAATAGAAAAGAAATGATTAGTCAAAACAAGGAGGGACCCTGCTGAGAGGGATTTCAGGAGCATCAAATAGCCTGGTGCTGCATTCTTACCACATGGCAGTGTTTGTACAAAGAGCTTTCGTTGATGGAGCCAATTGACAAACAGAGAGATGGGTTCCACTTCCTGGGAAAAGAGATAATTTGTCTCTCAAGTCTGCATTGGAGCTGAGAGACCAAGTTTCTGGAGGGCAACCAGAGCCTATTGAGGACCAATGAGGGCTTGTATCCTGGGAAACCTCAAAAGAGTGTGCCCATGGCCAGTCCCAGATCATTGTCTACCAGAGGAAACACAGACAGCTCAGATGAGGCCAAAGAGAGAGGAAGCACTGATAGTATACCATTCAGAGAGTTCCTGAAGACATCCCAAACCAAAGGGAGGTGTATAGCAGGTCATTTTAAAGACATGACCTTCAGAAGTCCTTCCCTGGAAGCCTTGAAAATTAAAGCAGGCTATGGTTATGGTGCCCCAGGTCCAGTCCATGTCAGAAGACATTTTCCCTGTGTTTTCTGCTATGATGACAATATTGCAGACCATGCTTTGCCAAGGCAGGCTCCATAGTGTTTTCTGTGTCTGAGTCTTCTTGAACTGTCAAAAGGCATTGTGAGACGCTTCATTTCTGGGATCTTACTTGGGCAAGGTCTCCATGGAGCTCCTCCTTCTAGTCCGTCATTCCTAACTGATGCCCTTGGGGCCTGAACCACCTGGAATTACTCCACTGGTTTGAAACACACTGATGCCACCCAGAGCTCAGCGATTGTCGCTGTGCAGGAGCAAATGTGAAGACCAAATCTGATGAGGACAATAGGTCAACAATACTGTGAATCTCAAGACTCAACAGTTCCGTACCAACACATGACAGGGACAGAGATCACAAATCGAGGAAAGGCATTTGGCTCCTCTGGAATCACTTTTCAGGTGTGCAGAACCTATCAGGGCCCTCCTGGAAGCCAGCAAACTGTGAACTCTCTGGAATGGGGGCATCAAGTAAGGGAGGGTATGGACTAATCAAAGTATATGCTCTGTTCCGTTCCGTTCCGTTCTATTCCATTCTATTCTATCCTATCCTATTCCATTCTATTCCATTTTTTAAGACAAGGTCTCATGTAGTTCAGGCTGAACTCAGACTCACTACAAAGATGAGGATGATCTGAACTTCTGATCTTGCACCTCCCAAGCACTGAGATGACAGGCTTGGACCACAGCAGCCTATTTTATGCAATGTTAGGGATCAAACCCAGGAATCTGTACATGCTAGATAAATATTCTCCTAACTGAGCTATATTCTCACCTTTCAGAGCACCTTCTGAAAGAAAATAGTCAGGGCTAAGGATATCTTCCCACAGGTAAAGTGCTTGTTGCAAAGCATGGGGACCTGGGTTTGGATCCTCAGCACCCACTAAATCAGCAAGTGTGGTAGAATCCATCCCTAATGCCAGTGCTGGGAAATCAGAGACAGGAAGACACCTAGAGAATCCTTCCAGTTCAGCATCCCATCCAGCTGTTCTGGGCAAACCAGTGAGATTCCTGTTTAGTAAGAGATTATTTCCCCAAAATAAAACATCCAACATAGTTGATCTCTGGCCTCCACATGCACACAAAATCATGCACACATATGCACAGAGAGAGAGAGAGAGAGAGAGAGAGAGAGAGAGAGAGAGAGAGAGAACAGAGGGAGAACAGAGAGATCAGGGAAGAAAGCTAGATAACCACCTGGGTCAGACTAGATAAGCCTCTGCTACATAAATAAGAACAGTTTGAAGTAGGTAGAAATTATGACCAGCTGTATGGTCAGGAGTTCGTCTTGCTATCCTCAGAGAATGCGGTACCCAGGGAAGAGTCCCACATCTTCATAGTTTATCAGAAATTAGCCAAGAGCCTCACCCAGGGACAACAGGTGCTTCTCTAATTGCTCCTCATCTTTTGTTAAATGACTGTGCATTCTACAATAGCTGGAAAGGGGTTAGGGCTAAATAGCCATGAATGAAGCATTCCTTTTCCCTGAGAAGACACAGAAGACTCTTCTAAACGATTTCATGAAGTTTTAAAAGATGCACAGGCTGCCTCTCTACTAGTTCACAGGAAATGCCAGTTTCCAAAGATAATTTAAAGTCATAGAACAAAAAAAAATGAAGAAGAAGCTGGAAGGGTAGGGAGTCCTTTCAGGGAGCCATAGATCACTCAAGGTCAAATCCCGATTCTGACACTTCCTACATACGCTCGCTCTTAGAATGGAAAGTAATCTTGGATGTCAGTATGTCCCAGGTGGCAAATGTCCCTCTGCCGTCCTACTCCAGTGGTCAACCTTTGTTGGCTTATGCCAGTGGAGAGAGGCTCACTACTTTTCTAGTTACCAAATCATTTGTCACTCATGATAGCCTGTTTTAAAAGATAATGGGGAAAAAATTATCTATTCACGATAAGTCACAAAACCAGCAAAATGCCTAGGATCAAAGCTCGTAAAGCCTTTGTAACATGTGTATGAAGACAACTGTAAATCCTTACTGAAGGGCATGAAAGAAAACTTGGCTGCAGTGTCCTCAGATAACAAGCCTCAATATCATAGAGAAGACAGAAACCTCCAAAATAATCTGTACACCCAATGCCATCCAATCCCCATTAAATAGGATTGTTTAATGAAATGTGCCCAGCTAGCTCTAAGGACAGTCTTCAAAGAAACAGGTTTTCAGTAAGTGGCAAGATAATTTTGAGAAATAAATGTTATCCAGAGGCTTGGTCCATCAGCTATTGATATATCGATACATATCATAAGACTACCATCTTTAAAACTAGTATCAGAACGGACCAGACAATCAAAGGCAAAGAATACAGACAACTAGGTGCAGGTGTTTAGTCTATAATGAAGAATTACCTCACTAAGATGTATATAGTTTGGGTGGAGTGGATGGCATGCTGTATTTTAATACTATGAATAGAAATGTCAATATTGCATTCTACACAAGGATAAATTCCAGATACATTAACGAGTTAAACACAAACACTTTGCCAGAGAGTAAAAACACAAGAATGTATTTTTATACTCTCCTGAGAATGGCATGCATGAGCCCCAGAGAAAAAGTCAGCACACAAAATACCAATGCTAGAAAGAAATAGATGGTCAGATTTGAGTTCAAAAATTAAATAATTAGCTACGACAGAAAATGTACCCACAATAGTGGTCCAGATAATGGGGAGACTAAAGGGCAGGATACCACAGGTAATTAACGTATTTCTGAAAGTCATCTTAAAACAGAAAAGGCAAGGGTTCTTCATAGGCAAGTCCCCGAAGACCGAACAAGCTGGCCAAAAAATGTATTAAACAATAACCACTCTCAAGGATGCAGGGAAATACCAATCAAAACAAGCAGGAGGTCAGTTAAATTGGCAGAGATTAAAAGTCTCACTAACACCCTGGGCCACATGGGGAAATGAGATGCATACTAACTGGCTCTAAGTTGGCCAGGTCCTTTGAGAAAGCATTCTGGGAGTATCCACTGACTTGCTAAGTATATATAATTCATCAGTTCTACCTTGAGGTGAACATGTGTTCCCCAAGGCACGTTTGTGCTGTATAGTAGGGTTATTGTTTATATTACCAAAACATTGGGATGGGCCCTTGCCCACTCACAAGGGAATGATGGAGTGGGGTACATTGATTATAGCGATGGTAAGGATGCAAGTTTACATGTCAGGACTGACTCTGAGAAAAGTGCTAATGTCAGTTTGAGGTGAGACACAGCCCCAACTAATCTAATGGATAGATACTGAACCTGGATTCCTGGCAGGGTCAATGGTCACCAATGGGGGGTACAGTGAGTCAACACTAGTCTGACTGCCATAGTGAGCCAGAAAAATTCCCAACAGTAGATATTAGCCTGAGACCTGGTGGTAGCTCAGTCTCACACATACTCCTAAACTTGGGTTTGATGTTTGGCTGGCTTGGACCAGAATCTTAAGTCAAGCCAACCTGGATGAGGAGCCAGGAAGTCAGTTGGAACCCACTTAAGGAGCTGGGGATCAAGATGGTCTAGGTAGATTCAGAAGGACAAGATGACATCAGCATTTGTCAAACTAGAAGGGATCTCCTGACTCATTTGATCTAAAAGGCCTGGTACCTTCCATTCACTTATTTTTGTCTTGTTTTATGTCCCATAATGTAGAGATCCAAGATTTGCTTCTTGTGCACTAGAGCTATGTCCAACACTAAAGGCATGTTTTGCATGCATTTTACAGTGGGCATGACTGAAAAAAAATGCTCATTATTTTTAGAAAAGGAACAAAAGTATGACCAAGTCAGGTAACCTCTCCAAGACCATTCAACAAGGGAGGTAGAATCAGGAGACAACCATGGTCTACATCACTCCAACAGCAGGCTTTTTTTTTTTTTTTTTTTGGTTTTTCGAGACAGGGTTTCTCTGTGGTTTTAGAGCCTGTCCTGGAACTAGCTCTTGTAGA